>NC_079149.1:100658403-100880199 GCF_945859685.1 Eupeodes corollae
AAAAACAATATTTCTTGGGAAATAAAAAAGTTTGATGACAATATTTTCAATTTTTAAAAGCTTATTTTAAAATGTTTTAATATTTTTACTAGGTTTTTATTGTTTGTAAAAAAACTATTAATTCCAATTTTTTGTTTGTATTTATAAACAAAACCGTTAATTGGATTCTTTCCAATACTGGTTTGGTATCACGCTACAATATATAATATAAAATTTAATACAAGTCTTTAGCGTCATTTAGGGTTAACCAAAATGTTCACCTTTTTTTAAACTGATCTGGTAAAAAAAACCACCCACGCAATTTTCTTGGGAGCCCTTTTTGAATCTTTCTGCATTATTATCTGTATAACGAAATTTATTTGAACTCGATATCTTTACTGGTTCTTGAGCTATGGACGACGGAACTTCGCGAACGTTCGGACGTACGAACGTACGAATGTAAGAACGTACGTACACACGCACGCGCAGACACCTTTCTAAAAATCTTTTATTTCGATCAGGGACTTTGAAACGTCGAGAAATGTAAACATTTTTGATTCGACAAATCGGACCCATTACAATAACTTCTTATGGAAGTTAACAAACGTAAGTCTAGTTGTTTTGAGTAACCATCAAGGTTTTTGAACTTTTAAGTAAGTAAGTAAGTAACTAAGTAAGTAAGTAAATAAGTAAGTAATTTTATTTACAAATAATTAATTCATACATACAATTTAACAACAATAATGCATGGCTTTTTTTGAACTTTTAAAAAACCTTCCTTTGAAAAAGTTTGAATTATCTTTTAAACACCCTACGAGTACTATGCATAATTCTAAATCTTTTCATAACTGTTCCTGGCTCGTAAACTTTTATTATTTTTTGTAAAGCTATTGTTAGAATATAGTTGAATTGGAATACTCACGCGCCTCAGTGTACTTTACTGGAATATTCACTTAAAACTACTTTCTAAGTTATATATTTCAACAACGAATGATTTCTTGGAAGAGTTTAAAAATCATCAATTTATTATTTTTAAGAATTCCTTCTTAATGTTTTGTTTTCATTTAACATAAGAATTTAAAATTAATGAAATTTAAAATTTTTGTTTGGATATTGTACTTACATGAGTTTGTGTTTGATATTGGACTGCAAAGGAAAAAAAATTGTTAATTATTCGCTTGTTAAATATTTTACAAACCAAAATTTAGAAGTAGAAGTAAGATAAATTTCTCGACGTTTCGAGGTCCCTAGAATTATATTATATAAAGGGTGTCCCAAAATTAACGCAAGGTTTGAATTAAATAGAAAACGCCGTTTTTAGTCTTTTGATAGTTATATTTTTATTGACTCGTAAAGTACATATTAAGGGTTATGTATGGAATAAGACATCGGACAAATGGGCTCCACGGCTTTGCATGCACATGCGCACTCTTTTGTTGAAATTTTCCATGACCATTCTGCTTAAATGTGGCTGAATTTCGTTGATGCAGCGTTGAATATCCTCCTTTAATGCACGGGTGGTTGTGGGCTTGTTGACATATTCTTGTGATTTCAAATAACCCCATAAAAAGAAGTCTAATGGTGTTAAATCACACGATCTAGGAGGCCAATTTTGATGATGACATGTGGCACCGTCTTGTTGAAACCACATATTGGACACATCAATATCATACAATTTTGGCAGAAAGAACTGTGTAATCATGTCGCGATATCGACACCAGTAACAGTCACTGCTTGACCAGCATCATTTTCAAAAAAATATGGCCCATTATTGATCCAGCCCAAAATCCACACCATACAGTCACGCGTTGTGGATGCATTTGTTTTTCGACAATCACATGTGGGTTCTCCGAAAGCCACATGCGGCAATTTTGGCGATTGACAAAGCCATCAAGATGAAAATGTGCTTCATCGCTTAGGACGATTTTGATCGAAAAATCAGGGTCCATTTGTTGATGTTCAATAATCCATTCAACGAACTCTCTTCTCTGTCCATGATCATTAGGCTTCAATTGTTGTGTTAATTGAATTTTGTAAGCATGAAGACACAGATCTTTGGTGAGTATACGCTGTAGAGAGGTTCTTGAAATTTGCAATTCTTGTCCACGACGTCGAATTGAGGTTCCTGGATTTTCAGCAACACTCTCAGGCACTGCTTCGACATTCACATTTGAACGACTTGTTTTTGGACGACCAGTGTGTTTATCGTCTCCAACGGATCCAGTCTCCATGAATTTTTCAATTAATCTCTACACAGTTGACGAAGTTAAAACACTATTCCGACCATATTTTGTATGAAATTTTCGAACTGCAGCCACCAAGCTTTCACTATTTTTGAAATATTCTTTAATAATGAAGACACGTTGTTCTATCGTGTAACGCTCCTTTTTTTAATAACCCTATACTGTTAGCTGTCAAATTGCTTTTTTTTAGGGTTTCCAACACTTCACTGCACAAATGGTGGCAAATTCAAATCTTGCGTTAATTTTGGGACACCCTTTATAATTGCAGTGTGTACCGACATTCGTTCGTCCTCACGTTTGGGGTACCATTTTTTGTCGTCCACATCTCAAGGGAGCGGGTCGAAATGCTGTATTTTAAAATACTGTATGGTAAAAATTATTACAGAATTTTGAGATACAGTATTTGGATCATGCAGTATTTTGTGCATACAATATTTTGAAATACAGTATTTTGAGATACAGTATTTTAATCCATACAGTATTTCGATCCCAACGCCTCAAAGTCATCTACTTGTTCTTGAAATATATCGACTTCAAATAAATAGATGCAGAATGGTAAAATTTTGAGTAAAATCAAATTGACAGTTTTTGTAGTCTAAACAAAAACATTACCAAAAAAAAGATTGTTTAAATTGATTTTCGATTCAATGTCAATTCAAACATTAAAGATATTGACTTTAAACTAATTTCATTTTATACAAAATATTGTTATCAACAGTTAGTTCATCTATACTTCTATAATAATCTATACTCTATACTATACTATACTATACTATATTAATATTAATATTATAAATGCGAATGTAAGTTTGTTTGTTACGCTTTCACGCAAAAACTACTTAACCGATCATCATGAAACTTTGCACATACACTCTTGAAGGTATTAAAAGTAACATAGAATACTTTTTATTAAAAAAAATAAAAAAAAAATTACGAAAAATAAGAAAATTGTTTGTCAAAATATCGTCAAATTTAGCTACTTCAACTCCATCTAGCATCATAGTAATGAAGTTTCAACCCTGAATCCTGTAATACCAACCCACTGTATTACCGACGGTGACGACAATATCTAATTCAATTGAATATAGTTTCAACCGTTTCTAATTTTTCTATATTTATTGTTATTTTCTTCTGTCGTTGCATGCAGTGTAATACTATTCACATTTTTGAGGTTATCCGTAATTTTTGTGGTTAGCTGTTACTTTATTATTTTAGATCTTACTCGCTGATGTTAATTCTTACTCTAACAAGCAAACTTACATTCGCATTTATAATATTAGCATAGATGTCCCTCAGAAAACACCAAAAAATAGCAGTTGCTGTAGCTTCGTCAGTTATTGCCGCGACGCTATTAAAGGGCGGTCGTACGGCACATTCCGTTTTAAAATAACAATTGAATTTGGCACAGCAAGATTCGCCCATCTGTAATTTTAGTAAAAATAGTTCACGAGGTAGGATGCTGCGCAAATGCAAGCTTTTAGTGTGGGATGAAAGTACAATGTCTCACAAGAAAGCTATAGAAGCTTTAAACCGGACAGATATAATGGGATGCATGGTAGTTTTATTTGGCTGGTGATTTCCGTCAAACCATCCCAGTGATTCAAAGGGGGGACACCAGCAGATGAAATTCAAGCGTGCATTAAATTATCAAGCTTATGGCCGACAGTTGAAAAACTCCGCCTGAAAACGAATATGAGAGTGCATCTTCATAATGACGTGGATTCAGGACTTTACGCAGAAATGTTGTTGAAAATTGGTGATGGTTGTTTAGACGTTGACGCTGAAGGCTTCATATCACTGTCAAGAGAATTTTGTAATTTAGTAGAAAGTGATGTGGATCTCATTGCTAATGTTTTTCCGGAATTGCAACAAAATTTGTGTAGTGATCAGTGGTTGTGTGCAAGAGCAATATTAGCACCAAGAAATGAAATTTTAAACGAGGTTCAAGGAGAAATGAAGGAATATTTGTCAATGGATACAATTATGGATACGGAACTATGTACTTTATATCCTGTGGAGTTTTTAAACTCACTTGAACTATTGGGTGTACCGTCACATAAACTTCAATTGAAACTAAATGTACCAGTAATGCTTATGCCAAATCTAGATGCTCATCGGCTATGTAATGGAACAAAGCTTCGGATAACAAAATTGGGACAGAACATACTTGGTGCTGCTATTTTAACAGGTAAGGGAAATAGTGTTATAATACCTCGGTAGCAGGAGTGCATTTAGAAAACCCATGCTTCTCTCATGGTCAACTTTATGTAGCCTGTTCACGTGTATCTAATGCCCGGAATTTACACATATTTGCACCCGACGGGAAAACTTATAACATTGTCTATAAATATATCTTAAATTAATACTTTGTTGTTGCATTTCAATAAGCATATATTAAGGTGTTGAAACTTCATTGTCTGTAGTAATTTTTAAAAATTGTTGATTTCAGCCAAGCAATAAAATGTAGTTATTATATTGACTCATTTCTATTATTATACCCTTACCCTTTATCTCTCATACTTATTTAATTTCTCCACTGCGGGCGAAGCCGAGGGTAAAAAGCTAGTATTTTTATCAAAATCTAACAGGTATTGACTTAAAAATAATTGTCTGTGCTATATTTTGTTGTTTTTAACGTCACATTTTGGTTTTAAGAAAATCATTAAGTATTTGTTTATATAAAACTTACAAAAAATGCTATTAAAATTAATACAAATTAAGCTTGTACCCGTGACTTCGTCCGCACAGATAGTTTTTTTATAGTAGTATAAATCAACCTAAGCTTTACTTTGTTGTACGTATGATTGAATTGTGCCGAGGCCATACTAAGTGTGATTGTCATAGGTTAGGTTAGGTTAGGTTAATACATTTTAAGAAAAAGATAGGTTACTGCAATACATTTTTATATACGACGTTTTTTGTTTTTCCTTCCTTGGCCACAACGTAAAGATTTTGTGGGTTTGAGACTCTTGAACACGATACATATTTGTCCATGTGAAAAAAAAAGTTTTTCTAAATTTATATTAATACTAATATTTGCAGAATTTATCTGTAATTTGCATGAGTCCGATAAGGGCCGCTGCATGTCCCCTCACGTGTGTGCCCGTTCGGGTAGACCCACGCGGCGGAAAGAACCCCAGAGCAAACGCGAAAACTCGAGTGGGCTAGTGGCTTTCTTGGCAAAAAAATATTAAACCGAGCTCTACACAACTGCCCAGATATGATCATGAAATTGATCAAAACAAGTAATCCGAACCTGCCTACGCACGACTTGAAAGTACCATAGGTTGAGAAGGAGACAGTGGGTCACTATAGATCAGCTCTCGTTTTGATCAATAGGGAAGCACTGGCTCCACTGGCCGCGACCAAAGGCGTGATTAGGTATGGTTTCGATGAAATTGTGATCCGTATCTATAAAAAAGACGAAGATACGCTCAACACGCCCCCCACAGAACCCCCTTCAGCGGAAGGAAACGCTTCACTATCACAAATAATGGAAGTCGATGCAACACCACAAGTGGAACCATCGACCTCCACGTCTGTTACCAGGCGATCACAACAGCAATGGATAAGCTGAAATTAGAGAAATCACTAATAGATCTTATAAGGCTCATGCTCAAAAGCAGGACAATAGCTTCTAGCATAAGAAGTTTTGCTACCACCAGATCGGTGAATTTAGGCACCCCCCAAGGTGGGGTCCTTTTGCCTCTTTTAGGGAACATGGTAGTACACGACCTACTTACATTATTGCAAGCAGAGGGTTTCAGGATGATTGCCTATGCTGACGACGTTGCAATATCTGTATCTGGGAAGCACCCCCAAGTTCTTTCGGAACTCCTAAAAAAAGGCTTAAATAGGCTAACAAAATGGGCTAAGCAACGTCAATCCACATAAAACAGAATTAATACTCTTTACGAGAAGATATAAAATTACTCAGATTAGCCCACCCAAGATTAGAGGAATACCATTAAGCTTTTCCGACCAAGCTAAATATTTAGCTTGGTCATTTTAGACAAAAAACTAAATTGGAAGGCAAATATTGATGAAAGAGTAAAAAAGGCTACTGTAGCGGTTTTTACTCGTAAAAAGGCCATAGGATCAAAATGGGGCTTCTCCCCAAAAATAACACACTGGCTATACACTTCGGTAATCAGACCGATACTCATTTATGGAGTTGTCGTATGGTGGACCGCACTGGACAAGATGGTAAATCTAAATAAACTCATCAAAGTCCAGCGGTCAGCAGGTATGTGCATCACAGGAGCACTTCGCACAACACCAACCGCAGCATTGGAAGTGCTTTTAAACCTAACACCACTTGACATATTCTCTAAAAAGGTGGCTGCCAACTCATGTGCAAGGCTTAGAGCCACCTCTCAATGGACCAGTAACAATACTGGACATACAACTATTCTAGACAATATCAGATCTATCCCAGTTCGCTTAGACTATACCACCCCAAAAATGGTATTTGGTAAAAGATTCCATGTGTCCATCCCTTCAAGATCCTCCTGGGAAGAAGAGAGACCCCTGGAAGACGATGCGCTACACTTCAATACAGACGGTTCAAAGACCGATCATGGAGTTGGAAGTGGTATCTATTCGGAACAACTGAATCTCAGTCTATCATACAGACTTCCCAATCAATGTAGAGTATTCCAGGCAGAAGTAATGGCGATTAAAGAAGCACTATCCTGGCTCAAAGAAAACGTTATATCTTGTAAGGATATACGAATCATCTCAGACAGCCAAGCCGCTCTTAAATCTCTAGCGTCTGTCTCCACAAACTCTCAAACAGTCCACGATTGTCGATCATCTCTGAATGAGATGACGGAACAGTTTAACATTCACCTCATTTGGGTGCCGGGCCACAGAGACATTCCGGGAAATTGCAAAGCCGATGAGCTCGCCAAAAACGGAACACTTCTGCCTTATGTAAGACAAAAACATAACATAGGAACACCACTTGCTACATGCAAATATCTTCTCAAGCAATATGCTCTAGAAACAACAAATGCTAGATGGTCACAGAGTACCACCTGTCTAGCAACCAAGCAAATATGGCCAAGTATTGACTTAAAACGGTCAAAAAGCTTGATATCACTGAGCAGACAAAGTATAAGCTCTACAATTGGAGTAATAACGGGACACTGCCTCATAGGAAGACGGGCTCTGAGGCTAGGGGTCTACACAAATGACTTCTGTAGAAGCTGCATGGACGAGGAGGAAGAGGAAACGGTCCTACACCTTCTATGTACATGTCCAGCACTCTCCATTAGAAGGCATTACTTTCTCGGTAACCCCTTCTTCGATAACACCAGTGAACTGGTGTGGCAACGATTGACACAAAACGTCTGTCTAACTTTATTAAAAGTACAAATTGGTTTGTTTAAATTCATTACCCTCCCATGAGTAACCTAATTAGTGGTATCACAATGGACCCTTGAGGTCTACGTGCGTCAATGACATGTAGACAGCCACCTGTGGACTTAACCTTACCTTGTTAATTTAGTGAAAGTGATCAGAATGCTTTGTTTTCCCGAGGTCAAAAGTAAATCATGTCCTTTCTTAAGTCTATCTCCTTACCAAATTTCATTTAAATTTGTTAAGTAGTTTAGGCGTAAAAGCGATCGGCCCACCTGAATTTTCCTATGGGAATGCATCATATCGAGGTAAAAAGTAGCCTATGTCCTTTCTTGGATATCAAAATATCTCCATACCAAATTTCATGCAAATTGGTTCAGTAGTTTAGGCTTAATTGAGTAACAGACAGATTTACTTGCAAGATATTGTTGCTAACTTTTAGTTATTTTTTACAAAAATTCAATTGACAGCTTTTCTTAAAAAACACGAAAGCCTACAAAAATGATAAAAACACTGATATGAAATAGTTTCCGATTCAACTTTTATTAGAGCGAAGAAAGATGCTGACTTCAAACTTTTTTTGTTGTTGGTATTAATATTCTTTTAAGGTTTAAGATAAATCGGGCACGAGTGAAAATTATCAGTGCGGGTTGCATCCCAGCTTCCTTTTCTGAATTATAGTCAGGTAACAAATTTGACGCAAGGGCTTCTATTCAAATGACAACTAATGCCATTTTGTATGAACATTTATCAAAAATAATAATACAAATTCTTGAAGCGTGCACGACTGGATTTGATTTCTTTAATGCATGTTTCTACAGTACTCGAAACACTTCTCCCTTAGTTTTGTAAACAAAAAAACTCAAACACATCTGTTTGAAATGTAATTTCGACACAACTGCAGAAGTTCTAAACAATTACAAAATCAGACTTCAAGGACTCGAACAAAAAGAAAAACTTCCAAACCCCTAAAGATATCAATTAAGCAAGTGGCTAAAGCGATTGTCATATCATTTAAATCTAGGGACGTTATACTTAATTGCTGGTAATTTTAAACCTTCCTCTTAATGTTATATTTCTGTTTGTTAAAAATGTGCACGCTTCAATCTTTTATGAAAATAACTGCTTAAATACATACACACATAGGTGCACAAAGAAAATCCTCTTTTTTTGTACATCCTAAACTTTCATTATTAAACCATCAAGTACACAATATAAAGATTAAACCCTCATTTTAAATTAAATAATTCTCAAGTAATTTACCAAAACGTTTCAAGCGATTAATTTCATTCCTTAAACAAACACACACAGACACACTTAATCACATATATACGTACATAGGTTTTTATAGTGTGTTATTCTTATGGAAAAAGTCCCGCACGCTCTTTTTGTATAAATTGCATATTAAAACAAAAATCAAGCAATTAGCTTCGCGCCCGCCATCCGTCCACCGCGACGCCACCACCTCTGCCAATCTAGCAACCATATCATCGTCAGGATTCAGGATCCATATCCGCCAACATCCGTATCCAAAAAGAGCGCAAAAGTCGGAACGGAACTGAGGGAAAATAGCGTTGAAATATTAAATGAAATTTATTTCAAAGTTATCTTTAACTTTTCTCATAGGATTTGGAGTTTTTTAAAGGATTCTTTTTTTTGTTCGTTAAGTGTGATCGATTTTTTTAATAGTTTTTTTTTTTATTTCACACCAAATCCCCAACTATGAGTGAATGTGGTCTTAATGGCCTTATGGCGCTGCTAATTTTCTGTGTCGATGCATTTTCTATTCTATATATCCAGGAATGAGCTAGCCATAGCCCCAACATGCAGCAGAAGCATGGGGTGGAGAAATATCCTTTAAAAATAATAAAATTGCACACCCCGTTTAATGCAGCTCTCAAAATATGCTAATTAACCAAGCGAACTTATAGGTTATATCTATGTATGCATCGGAAATGTCTGGTTTTGGTCTGGGGAGGTGTGGGCGGATTGGATAGTTGTTGGATCTGGATGCCTGTACCTAATGACAACCATAATGGGATCTGAAATTGGAATACGCGTGTGTGGTTAAGTAAGCATGCGAAAAACGTAGAAGCGTAGATGTACATATAACTACATGAAACCTGATGCCATGCCATGCCACAACTATGGAGTACGTATATATTCCTAACCTATACTAATCCAAGCCAGAACTTGCACAACATTATACTAAAAGTTATACAATGTACACGGATCAATAGTGTTTTTTTTTTTTCATTTTTTGTTGTTTTTAGGAGCGAAAAGTGAATCCTGTTTCTTTAAAATTAATTTAGTTTACGTTGTTAAAAGGCTTTTTTCGTGTCTATAGGATGAACCAGAATCGTATATACATATGCGTGAATATCGTTAACAATTGTACCTTAAAGTTTGGAATACACAGGTGCGCAGTTATAGATAGAACGAAGCAGTCAAATATTTAAGGCTCTCAACTTTAGAGGCCGCATTTTTTTACCTCTTCTTGTGTATATTGTTTAAATTAAGAAACAATACAAATTTGGTTAAACTGCAGAAAAAGAAATTCATACCCCCATCGACTTTATCTTTTATTGAAAGAAAAATGCCCATACATTTGAACAGAGGTGTTCTTTATTCTTAGCAATAAAAATTATATTTACAATCATAACCTTACCACTGCTTTTTTAGTAATAAAACAAATATTGTTCTTAAATAAAACAAGTTAGTAAAATAAAACAAATTTTTAGCTATCTACTCGTTCTGGTCATTATCAGCAACTATTTAAGAGGATTGCCGTAACAATTGAAAAAGGGAAGTGGTGTTTCAATCGAAAAAATAGAGTGTAACAATTTTGTATCCAAACAGGTTGGGCCATAATTAAATTTTTAATATAAAACTTGGCATTCACAAACGCGCCGTCAATCCAATTTGACTTCTAGTTATTTGGGGCCATTTGGATTTTGAAATTGGGTTGGTTCAGACAACAAAGGGGACTTACTCGTAGTTTGCAGTCTACTGCATTCTTTGAACGTACATTTCGATACAGCTAAATAACTAGCTTTGTCATAAATTTCAAACTCAGAACTTTACTTCACTTACCTCTACCTTAAGTTCATAGCATAAAATATACAAAAAACAAGATTGCTTAGGCTAGCTACAAGCAATTCCTGAATATTGCAATAGCTGGGAAAGACAGAGTGTGGCAAGGCATTCTACATTCGCATAGTACCGCTAAAGAACGAATCTCTGTACTTGACAGTACGAACGAAGTTGGGCTCGAGGGTATATTGATGAGCATTCCCCGAAGCGCTAGTATTACGGTTGAACTGTTTAAGGGGAGGAATGCAGCTGGCTATTTCTCTAGAGCATAAACCATTAAAATAACGGTAAAAGAGGGTGAGACAAGAAACATTTCGACGATGTTCAAGTGACGTAAATGATCTTATGATGGTAATATCACCAATCAATCTAAATGCTCTACGTTCAATACTATCCAAGAGGCTTAAGTAAGTTGCAGGAGCACTAGCCCACAGATGGGAGTTATACTCAAGCTTTGAACGTATATAAGTCTAGTAAATAACAGCCAGATCAGAGGGGGAGAAAAAATTCTTGCATAGCCTTAGAAAACCCGAACATCTTGCGGCATTTTTGGCGACATCGCGTATGTGATCGTTCTACAGAAGGTGGTTGGTGATACACATACCGAAAATATCGAGATGTTCAGTTTCCTCGATGCAAGTGCCATTTATGGATAATGGCAGGGGAGTATATTTCGCTTTAACGATACATGACAGCATTGCGCTTTCGAAGCATTAAATTCCACGCGGTTTCTTATTCCCCATTGTACAATGCTGTTTAGGTCGGAATTTAATGAGCTTATCATATTTTGTCGTTGCACTTCCACATCCTTAGAAGAGGGGTGTGAATCTGAAAACGAATATGAAAAGCTAAGAGTACTATCGTCAGCGAAACAATGTATTGGATTAGATGTTGCAGACAGGAGATCATTAATAAAAATGAGAAAGAGTGTTGGAGATAAAACAGAGCCTTGGGGCACACCAGCATTTATTTTTTGGTTTTCAGACTTGAATCCATCCAATACAACTTGTATTGAACGATTCGAAAGGTAATTACTAATCCAATGAAAGAGGGATTCATTAGTTAGTTAGTTTTGCATTTCTTTTTGAATAGCACGAAAGAAAATTCTTGAGAAATTGAATCATACAAATCAGATTTCTGACAGCCAAAATTGAGAACACTCTGAGATCTTAGAAATATAAACTTGCCTAATATTTCTTTCCTTATAATATCATATGCATGTAAATATGTTTGTTTCCAAGATTTTTGGGCAGAAATTGTTGGTCTGTCAAATTTTGACGAGTGTAAACGAAATTCTCTCAGAGAAAAGAAAACATTCCAAAAAAGTATCTAACTACCTAAAATAATTGACAGTTGGCAGTTTTGTTTAAGGTTTGGAACAGACCTTGTATAATTGTCAGTTTTGGTCATGGTTGGGAATAAACTTAATAACTGACAGTTTTGGTCAATTATGTGAAATAATGTGTTCGTTTTAAACATAAATTGTAATGCACAACCTTGATTAAGGAAGCGCGTGGCTATATTACCAAGCACAATTGCTGCATTTATGCTTGGAAAACTAGCACGTTAATCTGCAGGACCCAATTCAACTGTAGGAAGGTACCGCTGCGATGTGTCCCCTCCCCTATTGACTCCTTTTTAAGGGAAACCATGAACGTCCGAAACTATCAACAAGGTCTTGTGAAACTAGTGTGACGTAAGGCGCTACTAGAAAGCCAGCCGGGGCAGACACCTGAACGAATGTATATTCCTTAGCTACTGAGAATGTTTATACTCTCATTTTTTACTAATAAAGCCATAACATATTAAAAAACCTTTAATTTTGTTAATTTTGCACCATTTATTTTGCAAAGTTTATATTGTGTTGCTTAAAATGTATTGGAAATTTACTATAAAAATTATTAAAATCTGGCTTCGGGATTTCTAAGCTCTGTACCAATTAACTGCCAAATGAATATTTCTAGATTAAATTTATCAAAAACATATAAATTAATATTCTTTTAAATCAATCAACCATCATTTTCTTCTCAACTCTTTCTAAGACTCTGAATAAGCTTGAAGTTAATAAGACTAACAAAATTAAAGTTTATATTAACGTATAATCTAGTACTTTTCCTGTGCACGCATCCTTAAACTTAAAACCAAACTTTCAGTGACAAACATTCAACACAAAAAATCATGATAAAATTTAAGAAAGTTTTATTGGCCCTAAATTCCATAAAAAAAAAGGTAAAAAATGTTGAAATAACCATTTGGTGAGTTCGGAGCCCGGTGCGGAGATCCAGATCGCCAACTTGAAAAGGCGAATTAAAACTGAAACATATACTGTTTTTTAGTTATAATCTTAAAAAATAGGTATCGCATGAGTTGCGAAGTGAAAATCAGTCAGAAAATAGCGTTGCCACCTTATTTGGCACGTTCCAAAATACAATTTGGATTTTTTTAACTGCTATTGAAGAAATTGTTGGCCGATTGGACGAAAATATGACGCAACGAATGGACCGCTCCAAACTTACTCTTAGGGGATTTATCAAAGAGTCATTATCGAAAACCCCAAAATCTTCGTTGGTTAAAATCAATCTATAAAATCAAATCAAGCGGCAAATGTCTTAAATCAAAGAAACACATGTATTTACAAAATTTTATAAAATGCTTTCTTTTTTAACTACGCGAGCTATTTCTATTTTAAGTTATCCGTGAATATGCTTGCAATTTATTTTATTTTTAGAACTACAGCCATGGCATTAGATAGGTAATAATCATAATTCATATGGCTTTAAGATGAATTAATATTCTTTAATCTTATGAGCAAATTTTTCTTAGTAAAAAATATAGTTTTAACAACTTTAGTAGCTTTTTTTGGAAGTTTTTATTTCGGATATAAGAAAATACAAATTTCTTTTTTTAAGATCATTTTCTTACGTTAACAACAAAATTAAGCATTAGAATGGAAACATTTTTAAGTCAAGATATCGAGAATCTAACATTATAAAAAAAATAACTGTTGGATTTTTATAAACATTTTACTGAGTGTTGAAAACATTAGTTTTTATAAGATGAAATTAGTTTGAAGGCATTATCTTTAATTGTCAAAAACGTTATTCTTCGTTGAATCAAATTATTTTGAAGGTAATAATATATTAAAGGCGAAACATTTTTGTCAGTCGTTTTTTTTTTATAAAATAAAGTGCACGACTGGATCGTATCCTGCATTCAAAGAATCCAAATAGTTTTCAAAAATTTAAATATCATTTAATTCATCCAAAAAAATTGTATCGGTAGAACGTTTATTTTTTAATTAATTTTGTAATTATAAAATATTTAAATTTTAGTTTAAAATTATTTTTAGTATGCAGTTTCTTAGAACTTATTAATATACGTTTTATATTAAGTTTTTATTAAAACTATCAAATAAAAAATCACCAGGTTACGATCAGGTTATGAAAGAAATGCCATTGAAAGGCTTCATAAAACTCTAATATATAATAAATGCATGACTTAAGCACCGGTATGTCCCGCACCATTGGAAAATTGCTGAAGTAATTGTCATACCAAAGCAAGGTAAACTACCTACAGAAGTGACGGCTTACAGACCAATATCGCTTATACCAATTATGGCAAACGTTTTTGAAAAACTGCTTCTGAAGAGAATATCGGATGTAATAGAAAAAGCATTAGAAGAAAAACAAGTATGTTCAGCTCTTTTCTTAGATGTTACTCAAGCTTTTGACAACGTTTGGCATGAGGGACTTGAGTACAATCTGCAAAGGGATCTTCCCAGGCAGTACTTTGAAATATTAAAATCGTACATCTCACCGTACCGATTGTTTAGAGTAAGGTGCGATCAAGAATATTTGGAATTGAAGAAAATAGAAGCCGGCGTACCACAAGGAAGTGTCCTAGGTCCTACCCTGTATTTACTATACACAAGGGATATTCCAGTTGGTTATCACACCATAATGGCAACTTTTGCAGATGATACCGCAATTTTCATACCCGACAAATGTGTCTCTAAGTCAGCAGTAAAACTACAAAATGCCGTCGACACAGTGAGAACTTGGACCTAAAAATGGCGTATCAAACTCAATAAAACAAAATTTTCACATATAAACTTTACAAATAAAAAGATGAACAATATTCAAATAATTTTTAATAATCAAGCTGTACCTTACGCCAATACGGCCAAATACCTTGGAATGACTTTGGATGCAAAGCTAAAGTGGAAAGAGCACATCAAAAAGAAAAGAGAAGAACTAAACTTGAAATATAGAAAAATGTACTGGTTACTTGGTAACAACTGTGATTTATCAATCCAAAACAAAATAATGCTGTATAACCAAGTACTAAAGCCTGTTTGGACCTATGGAATCCAATTATAATTATGGGGCTGTACAAACAAAACAAATACCGAAATCATCCAAAAATTTCAAAACAAAATTCTTCGTGGAATAGCTAATGCACCTTGGTACATAAGAAAAACCGATCTACATCCTGACTTACAAATAGAAATGGTTACAGAAGTTGTTAAAAAATACGCTGTATCGCACAACCAGAGACTACAAAGTCATACTAATTCTGAAATGGAGTCCGTCTTGAATATAAGAAAACATGTTCGGAGATTAAGAAGAACCAAGCCTCATGAGCTTATGGTCTAAAAAAACATGGGAAAGTATTAAAAGTTTAAATTCCCCCCAAAGTGATTGTACAAAGTTAAGAAAGAAAAATCGGAAGTCGATCCTTTAAGATTGGTCCTGAAGAAGAGGTGGTTGTAGTGGTTAAGAGTCCCACGCTACTTTGTGTCGAATACTGCCAAGTGTCTTTTGAAGATTTCCTCCTGTCAAAAAAAAAAAATAAATAAAAAAATATTGATCCTTTTTTAGTAATCGAATTTCGAAATAAAAATACTTAATGTTTTTGAAAAATTTGTTATATTAAATCATCGAAAAACATTAAAACAATATAAGAACTTAAGCAAAACAAAATTATTGAATTACTTCTTGAAAAAACTTAAAACCAAAATAATGATTGTATGGAGGTGCCTTTCTGGAGCAGTAGGAAAATATTTGTTTATTAAAAGAAGCCAAAATAGAGAAAACTTAATAAAAAATCTATCAGTTCGTTTTTTGAGAAAATTTGAATTTTCGATTTTTGGCCAACACTTTAAGAAAAAATTAAAAAAAAAACACTGAAAGCTAATCTGCTTAAAACATTAAAGTTCAAGTTTGAGCTTTATCGACCCAATGGTTTGGGCTGCAAGGATTAGTACGTTTTTTACTTCTTTACAATCTGAAGGTCATGTTTGATTAAACTCTCGAAAAGTGAAAAAAGAAGCTAGTTTTAAAAAATGACATAGAAAAAAGAATTCGTGGCCACTCTACAAATTTGCTGAATTTTCCTAACCAAAATTGTGTTCCCTGGCTTTCCCCAACTTTCCCTTGCTTTTTTAGCTTAGCGGATATCATGATATTATAGTCTAGTCAAACCTTAAAGGTTATTTTTATCAAAAACTTAGTCATAACTTTTTTAATAATAAATGTTACAAATACAAAATATTTGAGCAACACTTTGAAGATCATGAGATGTACTATAGAAAAACTTGAGTATTTTTTTAAGAATCTACTTAAACTTCTTACGGTGATCATAGTTAGTGAAAAAAAAATAGTTAGTATGGTAAACTAGGGCCTATTCGTCCTTTTTTTATAGACTTGGAACTCATTTTAGTAAAAATTAAGTAAGTTTTAAACTTATTTTTGCATCCATTTATGTTAAAAAACAAAAACAAATCGACTTATTTTCAAAAAGTGTAAACAGAACGAAACAACAGAATTTTGCTCGGTAAAAGATTTAGAAACTTAGGCCAGGAAAAATTGCAATATTTATTAAAATTGGTTCAGACGTTTAGATCATCATTATAAAGAAACGGTTAAAAGTTCTCAGAAATCCTAATTAAGCTAATAAAATTATTCACGTTTTTGAAATTATTTTAGTCTTCATAGCTTAGTACCTTAAAAATTTTAACCCTCTGATAGGAAAATATGCTCAAATAAATGGATTCGTTGTTTCGAAGTTTTAGTATATGAGAAGAAGAACCAATTGAGATACAGTCTAGAAACTTTTATATTTATTATTATGTACAAAATCCTTGTTGCTGAAACACTGCCGCCGTGATACATTAAAAGCTGCTTTACATTGTAATAGCTAATCGATGAGATGTCTAACCATGTTGTGGTTTTAAGTGAAATAGACTAACAAGTTTTTGTACTCTTACACAACTTAAATGCGTTTATTATTCCAAGACCTGCTCGTTGGCACTTGACCTGCCTACAACTTTTTAAATATCAAATCTTTCGACTTGCTTAAATTGATCAACTAGCTGTTGAGTTAGCAAACCGTGTAATATCGCCTGCATAAAGCAGAGCTTTTATAATATGTAATTTGATCTTTTATGAATAACACGAATAATTTTGGACTTCGCGCACAACTTGACCGACAACTTTACGACTTCATCGTAAACCATTCAGGTACAGCATATTCCTGAATAAGTTTTGTAGCACTTTATCAAACTTCTGTGACATTCCTAATCCATACATATTTCGCGGTTCGAAGCTTACTTTTATTGTTTTATTTAAGCGATGGAGGTTTTTTAAATTGTCAAATGTTGAAAATTTAAAGCTTCAAAAGTGACAGTTGCCCAAATATCAAAAAAGTGTCAAAGATGCTTGGTCGTTTCGCGGAAAAACCATATCGCCCAAATTAACAATGTCATTGGGCCGAAAGAATTTTACTATCATTTTGTTGTTGTATATCATCTATAGTCAATATTTCCGAACCTTTGAGAGTTCAAACTGTTTTGGGTCTTATTGACCAATAAATTAAGGACAAGATGTTAAAAATGTCGCAAAACTATCATCCAAATATTTTTTCACTATCAATTTCAAATTGCCCAAATCAATGTGCTTCAACATTTCGGCATTCTGACAAAATTTTTGTTTGCTATGTCAGCTTCTCAAAACTTAAGAACCTTGGGCTAAATTTTCTACTTTCTTGACGCTTTTGACACCTTAGCTCAAAAATGTCTCAAAAATAATTAATTTTTAGTACTTATATCGTTAATTCATCGTTAAATAGTCTTACATAAATTATGATATTTAATTATTAAATTTCTTTGTTTGTGCGATGTTTTTATCCATTATTTTTTTATACTTCGTATTAAATTTACGGAAATGGGCTGTTCACGGTTTTCATAGAATTATTAATTTATCATAAGCATTTATTAGATGTAAAATTTACATACAATTTGATTTTTTCTATGTATTCTATGTTTTTTTAGAGTGATTGGATATGAACATAGAAATTGTTGCAAGACATTTGTTGAAATGGTTACAAACAATTAACTGCTGATTGGCGAAAAATAACTGAGTAATCAATAGTTCCATATGAAAAGTTCTTACACTCGTATTTCAGAAAAACATTGAATCAAAACATAGAAAATGTTTAAACTTAATTAAATATGAGAACTGCATGTTCTTTTTTCTAAAGGGTGCTTCGTTGCAGGATATACAAAACCTTCTACATCTTTTCAATTAATAAACAACTAACTAACGTCAAATTAACCCGCCTAACCACTTTTAGATCGATAAACTTTCTTTAACTTTATAAGGCTCTTATGGGGATTTGATTAAACGGAATAAATGTTGTACTCTTCTTCAAACAAATTGATAAAATAAATACCAGTGATTAGTTAACTTTAATATGGAACCAAAGTCAATCCCCCCCTGAACCATGTTTCGCCAATTATTCAAGCTCACCTTTATGTATAGGAGTTAGGTTTTAGCTTTTTTTAAACTCACACACAATCCATCAACCTATCGCTAACAAACTTGTTGCGATTTCATCATTAGTTTTAATGGATTTTTCAAATTAAATCATTCGCTGTGAAATTTTCTACTCATTTTCTAATTCGTAATTTGAATTGAATTTAATGCGCCTCGTCCTCGTCGCGTCGCGTCGTCGTCGGTCACACCGCGTGCGTCGTTAGGCGTTGGTATATGCTTGGTATGGTATGAATTTACTTATATTCGGTTTTGGAATTGGAATTTTTGTACTGGTGATGTTTTAGAGAATGATGCTGATGAAAAGTTAGGGATTTTGGAATGTCAAGGGAGGTTTTGAATAGACAGAGATAATAGAGTTCATCTCTAGCTATAGGCACGGGCATACATATTGCTATGCATGTTATTAGTTTTGACGGAAATCCTCTAATGATGAGGATTGCTGGATACTGATTAAATTGTATAGTAAAAAGTTATTTTTAATTTAGTTTAATTTAAAATATAAATAATTGAATTCTAGAGAAGTACAATTTGAATGTAAGCTTTTTGAATATGGTACATTTTTGTAGGTAAAAGTTTCAATTTTTCAAAGTTAAATTGAATTACAGTCCAAGCCAAAACCAACATCAAATATTTTCTAAAAACATACAAATATTCTTATTTTAAGATAGAAATCACCGTAAATTCTAAAAACATTTTTAGCAGTATTAGTTCTAATGACTATGGGTTAACTACGATAAAATAAAAATATTATGACGAAATAATTTAAAAGTTGGAATGTTATCAGTTTACAACCTACATACTTGAAGTTTCCTAACTCTAAAACCACTTAAGCTATTCGCTATTTTACTGAAATCGTTCGGTCGTTTTTAACTCTTGGGATTTACTCGAGCTTCCACACTTAAAATGTTGATACGTACAGTATGTATACAAATACAATACACTAGCTGAACCGTTCATGTCCTTATAACCTTAAAGAAAGTTGAGATGATTCGTGTAAATTGGAGGTAAAACATGAATCTCCTAAGGAGAATGTCTTTATCATTTGTAATGCCAACACATTTTGAGTTGATGTTACAAAGTTTATAAAAGACCAATAGATACAATTTATCAACTCTTCTATGCAAAATGCTGCCAAATCCCAATTCTGACTATTTACTTAATATTTACTAGTGGAAAGTTATCTCCTTATCCAGACGGCAGCGGAGAAATTGCCGAGATGGAATCAACGGTGGTGTCTACAGTTCCAGTAAGGTTAAACTACTTAGCTTCTTCGACTTATTCGGAGCCCAGGCCTATAATTAGCGGTTTTATCCGGCTCAACATCCTTGGAGTTATAAAGGACAACAAACTTTGGATATGCACGTGAAATGTTAGGTCCCTTAACAGACCACGTGCAGCCGAAGAATTATCGGAGGCCCTAGACCGCTATAAAGCAGATATCACTGCCATCCAGGAAATACGTTAGGATGGGCCGGGCAAAAAGAGGATGAAAAACTGCAGTATTTATTATGGTGACTGCTACCACGAAAATCAACAGAGCTTATTTGGATGCGTCTTCGTCATTGGAGCCAGACTTAGGCAAGAAGTCTTGAGCTATAGGTGCATCAATGAGCGCCTCATGACCATACGCATCAAGGCTAAATTCGGCAACATTAGCCTGATATACGCGCACGACCCCACAGATGAGAAAGATGACAACACCAAAGATATGTTCTTCGAGCTCCTAGACAAAACATATGAGCAGTGCCCTAGCTAAGATATTAAAATAGTCCTGGGCGATTTTAATGCCAAGCTAGGAAGGGAAGACATCTTTGGTGGAATAATCGGGAAGAACAGCCTGCACGACAACACTTCCGCCAATGGATTCAGGCTCATAGATTTTGCTGCGGGGCGAAAAGTCGTGGTAGCCAGTACGCGTTTTCCACACCTCAACATCCACAAAGCTACTTGGACTTCTCCAGGTCAATCTACCGTCAACCAGATTGACCATATTGCGATCGACACCAGACACGCTTCAAGCATCATGGATGTACGAACTTTCCGAGGAGCTTACATCGACTCGGACCACTACCTCGTTGTAGCCAAGGTAGCACTTCGGATTTCCAGACCCAAGGCAAAACAGGGAGGTGCTAGGAGAAGGTACAACGTCGAACGGCTACAATCGCCAGAGATCGCCAAATCCTTTTCCAACCGAGTTACAAGTAACCTCTCTCTGTTCTCTGCCGCCAACACAATGTATCGAAAACCAGTGGCAACATTGCCAAGATGCAATCAGAGAAGCCGCCTCTGATGTGCTGCGTTTCAAACAGCCACCAACAAGGAACCTCTGGTTTGATGAGGAATGTCGGCAGGCAAATGCAGCCAAACAACAGGCACGCAAAGCGGCGCTGCATAAAAGGACGAGAGCTGCTCGTGAGCTTTATGAGCAGAAGAGGCGAGAGGAACGCCGACTTCTCTGAAGGAAAAAAAGAGGGCATGAGAAGCGTGTGGTCGAAGATGTTGAGAGGCATAAAAGCAGGAATGAGGTTCGAAAGTTTTATGAACAGGTGAAACGAAATTCACAGGTACATAAACCTAGAACCAAAGGCTGCAAAGACGAAAGTGGAAACATCATAGTAGAACCGCAGTCAATGCTGAGGATATGGAAGGACCACTTCTGCAGACTGTATTATGGCTACGACGAACCGAATTCCGCTGTCAGGCAGGATGATCCATTCAATATAGACGACGAAAGCCAACAATCCCGTCCTCCCGACTTAGAAGAAGTAAAGATTGCCATATCTAAGTTGAAGTCTAATAAAGCCGCTGGAGCAGATGGCTTTAATGCCGACCTCTTTAAAGCAGCTGGAGATAAGTTGGTTAGGAGCATGCACCAACTTATCTGTAAGATATGGTCGGAAGAAAGCATGCCCGATGAATGGAACCTCAGTATTGTTTGCCCGATCCCGAAAAAAGGAGACCCTCTAAACTTCACCAACTATAGAGAAATCAGTCTACTTAAGATCGCCTAGAAAATCTTTTGTGCCGTAATATGTGAACGTCTAAAGCCCATCGTCAACAACCTGATAGGTCCTTATCAGTGTGGTTTTAGACCAGGAAAGTCCACAGTTGATCAAATATTCACATTACTGCAGATCCTGGAAAAAACCCAGAACACCAAATCGACACCCACCATCTTTTCATCGATTTCAAGGGCGCATATGACAGCATCTACTGAGACGAGCTGTATAGAGCCATGTCTAGTTTTGGCATCCCTGCCAAACTCGTCCGTTTGTGCAGGATGACCATGGAGAATTCACACTGCTCCATAAAGGTTGGAAACAACTTAACAGACCCTTTCGATGTCAAAAAAGGTTTAAGACAAGGTGATGCGCTGTCATGTGATTTTTTTAACATCGTGCTTGAAAGAATAGTGCAGAGCTCACACGTCAACACTAGAGGCACTATCTTTCAAAAGTCTGTCCAATTACTGGCATATGCTGATGACATTGACATAATCGGAAGAACTCAGCGTGATGTCAATGGGGCTTTTGTGAGTATTGAGGCAGAGGCGGCAAAAATGGGTTTAACGGTTAATGAGGGCAAAACAACGTACATGCTGTCAAGAAAGGACATACAACACCGACGTCTTATTCAAAACGTCACAATTGACAGACGTAACTTTGAGGTAGTCAAGGACTTCGTCTACCTAGGCTCCACTGTAAACGCAGAAAACAACACCAGCGCGGAGATCAAACGCAGAATAACTCTTGCTAACAGCTGTGTCTTTGGACTGACAAAGCAATTGAGTGGTAAAGTCCTCTCTCGAGCGACCAAAGTTTTGCTATATAAGACGCTTATTATCCCCGTCTTGCTAAACGTTGCAGAAGCATGGACTATGACAAAAGCGGATGAAAGCACCTTGGGTCGCTTCGAGAGAAAAGTTCTTCGTGTGATCTACGGTCCCGTATGCATCGAAGGGGATTGGAGGAGAAGATGGAACGACGAGCTGTACGGGCTGTACAGCGACGTAGACTTAGCCAGAAGGGTAAAAGTCCAACGACTAAGATATCTGGGTCATGTAGAGCGCATGGAAACCAATGCTCCGGCCCGGAAAGTCTTCGAATCTACACCCACAGGACAGCGCATTAGAGGAACACCGCGGATCAGGTGGCGAGCACAAGGGGAAGGTGACCTCACCCAACTTGGAGCGCGAAACTGGAGAGATCTAGCTGGGGACCGAGCTAGATGGAGAAGTTTGTTGGGTGAGGCCCTAGTTCACACAGGACTGTAGCGCCACCTTAAGTAAGTAATCAAAAATATCATAGCACCCACAACAATTTTATTCTCGTATTTGTACGTTTATTTTTGTACAATTTGGGCAATATTCTGAATCTTTGTGCGTTAAAACTTTTTAGGGTGCCAAATAAAAAGAAGTTTTCGGTATTATTTTCCAGTAAGCTAACGCCAAGATAATAAAAATGTCATATCCCACTTGTTCAGAAGAAAATTGCACAAAGCTCAAAATCTATGTAATATTGTCTAAAATCTTTTGGGTGTTGTGTCGTTTCTAAATTTGGACGTTACGACATTTAAAGTTAGTTCGGGTGATATACGATGTTTTTTTGGATTTGTGACGTTTTCTTTGTAATATTTTTAACATTTAATATTTGGGCTGATAAGACTCAGGAAACGACAGAAATCACAATCGTCGTATAAAATCAAAATTTTTGTTTAACTTTTTGGGCTTTGTGACCAATTTTGGGCTTTATGGTTTTAGGATTTGGGTGTTATGGTTTTGGACGAAAAGTCTTAACGTCGTTATTAGTGTCTTCGAACATAGTAATGAAATAAACTACATCCAATAACGCAAGGTTTCCCAACGCCTGTTATTTTGACAGCTGTTATCTTTAAAAGATCGACAGTTACAAACATACAAGATTACTTAAAATACCTTCAAGATGTTTAATTGAAATACTTAAACGAAAACCAATAAGTAATTGGACATACAATTTTCATTTTGACGTTTAGCGACTTTTCTGACTTTGTCAATTCCTCGCATAAGGCAGTAGCCGTGAAAAAAACTTAAGATGGTACAAGCACGGATCGAACCTAAAACCATTATTATGACTGTCCAACGCACAAACCATCAAGCCACGTGTACACGGTTTGAGTTAACAATTTTTAATTTTCGAACTGGCACTACAGAAAATCATAAGATTTAAAGTGATATTAAGAATTTATTTTATTTATGTAAGGGGTGATCTTTTAGTTATTATCCTTTTGGCAAAACTAGTTTAAACAGCTGACGAACGTTTCGTGTTTTGTTTCACTGTCAAACGCCCATTTAACCATGAAACGTCTTTAAAACGCACAACGCTAGCAAATTATTGAATTTCATTATCAAAATGCGTGTTCTGTTTAGAAAGTTCATTGTGCGCTTCTTCCATTTTATTGCCAGTTTAATCGGCCCACTGAAGCGGCCTATTGTGACTAAATGTCGCACCAATTTTACATTGTTGGACATTAAACCACCCACATGCTTACAAAGAGTGCGAACTGAAGCACATATCGCAGCTGTATTTGGCAGGGTTTGACCATCAATTATCGATTCGTCGCCCTTCGCAGATATACATAGAGCCTCTGTTACTCAACAACGTGGAAAATTTTGAGAAAGGATTTAGGTGTGGTGCCTTTCATAATACAGCTGATTCAATTGAAACTATTTACTGGAAAGTTGGCCGAAGATCCACTTTTTTAACGAAGCTCTTTTTTGGCTCAATGGGTACGTAAATAAGCAGAATGGTTGATTTTGGAAGGAATATCAGCCAGAAGCAGTTGCCAATGCACCCAGAAAAAGTCAGTTTGGTGCGGTTTATGGGCTGGTGGGTAAATTGGACCGTACTTCTTTAAAGATGATGCGAATAGTAATGTAACAGTGAATGGTGAGCGCTACCGTGAGATAATATCCAACTTTTGTTTTTCTTGCATGACAAGCGGTTTCAACAAGACTTATTGACAAGGTCAACATTTGCATGAAATAATCTTCAAACATTAAATTATATGGACCGTAATATCTATTCAAATAAAGATTTTATGCATTTTTATGAATTGTATATGTTTTTTTTGAAAAGTTTCCTACAGCTTTTAAAAATCACCCTATCACCCTATATACATTCTAATACATACAATTCACCTGTCACAGTGTGAGTTGCCATACTCTCCCGAAATGGCTTAACCATTTTCAATGAAATTTTACATATACATTCGGTAGGCCTGAGAATAGGTTTTCATCTATTTTTTATATTCCTAAGTGCTATGGTTTATTTGCATCAACATCGTACACGGTCCAACGATCTTACGATAATATTAAGTGACGCTATGTACAATGAAGCATTGATTGCTATCGAGGTTCTTTGCGTTATCATTACCAATTTACCACTCAGTCATTTCGGCATGTATTCACCAAATTGAAATTCATCTGCTTTAATAGACACCGAATTGAATTGTGAACTTCAATACAGTACTGTAGAAATGGTAGCGAGTGTTGCTCGCAATGTCCCACTAATGAATGAAGAACAAAGAACCGTTTATGACTACATCATGCTTGCAGTTTCGGCAGGACAAGGCGTATTCTTTTACCATCTAAAATAGAGAACCTAGAACTTCTCAAAATCAGCTATCCAAATGTGGGTAGGTAGCTTAAAGCGAAGAGACGGTAGTAGTATACTGTTTATTACATTCGACTTGACATAAAATGTCTGTCACTATAAATCGTGGTATAACAAAACGCAAATGACAGAATAGTGAATTGAACTATAAAAGGTGTTAAACTAAAAACGCGCTTGGAATAACAAATTGCACATCTGTAACAGCTAAGTAATTTTGTCTAGGAATGATTGCTTGAAAATTTGAGGTGTGAAATGAATACAGAACTTGCATCCTAGCGCATTGGGCAAATGAACGTTGTTTGCCAGTATTGTAGTGAAAACGGAGAAACGGCCGAATTATACCTTAGTGGTAAACTGATATTGCCATTGTTGACTCCGCCAACTTAGCCACTGTACTCATACACGCTTTCATTGCATTGTTTAATGACCTGCTGAAGTCGCTGAATATTTCTCAAAACAAATACTGATAATCGGTAATGGTCAAGTACCTGTCAATAAATCGAGCTGATTGATATCATTTCCAATCTTATTAACAATGTATTTCCAAACATTATTTCTAACTACAAAAATTTTGAATGGGTGAGTGAGCGAGCAATTTTAGCGGCTAAGAATAGAGATGTAGATGACCTGAACTACATAATTCAAAATAAGATCATTGGAACAATCTATTGATTGCGTCCCAAATGAAGACGAAACCTCCAAATATGCAATAGTATTTTTAGACTCCTTGGATGTGAATTGCTTATCACCGGCCAAAACTGTTCAACAGAACGCATTTAGTGGTTATAGAAAATTAATAAACAATAAATTCAAAGGTGAAGAAGTTATCATTCCGAGGATCTCGACGATCCCTACCGAACAGAGTTCTCCGGGCCATCTAGTATACTATATAAAATTTAATTCAAGTCTCTAGCGTTTTTGGTTGGTAAGATATTTAGAGTTAACCAAAATGTTCACCTTTTTTCAAACTCAAAAAAATCAAATGGTGTGGCGCAACAGTCCGTTGTGAACCAGGGCCTAGTGACTTACAACTCTCAACCATTCCTGTGTGCGAGTACTGTTGTCAGGAATGGAAGGGACCTACAATTTTAGGCTGAATCCGAACCGCTAGTTTGAGAAAGCACTTTTTCATGACAAGAATTACTCTTGAAGGATTTGTCAATTCCTCGCAAGAGGCAGTACCCGCGAAAATTATTTTTTTAAATTAAGGTGGCACAGGCAGGGATTGAACCCAAGACCCCTTGCATGACAGTCCAACGCACTAACCATCATGCTACGGGTACTACTTTTTTCAAACTGCTATGGTAAAAAAACCAAACACGCAATTTTCTTGAAGCCCTTTCTGCATCTTTCTGCCTTATTATCTGTATAAAAAAATTTATTTGAAATCGATATCTCTTCTGGTTCTTGAGATATAAATAAATAAATAAATTGGGTGGCGCAACAGTCCGTGAGTACTGTTGTCAGGAATGGAACGGACCTACAATTTTAGTCCGAATCCGAACGGCTAATTTGAGAATGCACTTTTTCATGACAAGAATTACTCTTGAAGGAATTGTCAATTCCTCGCAAGAGGCAGTACCCGCGCAAATTAATTTTTTAAATTAAGGTGGCACAGGCAGGGATTGAACCCAGACCCCTTGCATGACAGTCCAACGCACTAACCATCATGCCACGGGTTCTTGAGATATGGACGAGGAAAAAAAACGTCCCGAACGTACGGACGTACGTACACACGCACGCACAGACATCTTTCTAAAAATCTTTTATTTCGACTCTAAGGACCTTGAAACGTCAAGAAATGTCAAAATTTTCAATTTGACAAATCGGACCCATTACAATAACTTACTATCGGAAGCTAAAAAATAATGAATAATGATAGCGAAGCCATAATTCTAAATGGCAAATTTCGAAGTTATATAGATTTGCCAATTCAATTCAAAATGCTTTAATTTCTAATTAGATTGGCATTTGCAATGACTATCAATGAGTTTCAAGGCCAAAACGGTTCCTTGGGGGCTTAGATTTTAGCACGTCATGTTTTTCAGACGGACAAACGGACAATTATACGTGGGGTGCTCTCGAGTGGACAAACCATCCACAGTTTGTTTGTATTAGGGAAAGATGGGATTACAAAAAATATTGTGTTGCATTAAGGAATTAAAGAATTAATATTGTTTTTTGTAGTATTGTCATAATTAGCGATATGAATATAATTTTAAAGAATTAATTAATAATTAAAAATTAATTAATTTTGGTGATTTTTTGTTTTAATACTTTGTTACCATTTACAGTGCTCTATATCTCTCCAACTTACATCCTTACACACTTACAATAAGTTCTTATTTCTAGCAATTTTTATGACAAAGCAACGTGGGTTCGGTCAGCTAGTATATTAGATATATTAAAATAAATAGTTCGGTAGTTGCTACACGGCTAACTAAAATAGTATAAGCAGACAGAACTTCTGGGTTCGTTTATTTCCCTGACACGTTGGAGTCCATTTTTGGTAAGTTAATTTTTGAATTGTTGAGATTCAAAATTGATCTAGAAAGCCAAACCGTTTCACCTCAGTTTCTGCAAGCACTGTCGATTTTGGCTCGGCTCAGAGCCATTTGGCTCTTTTTCAGCTTTTGAATTTGTATGTAAAATTAAAATGATACCTTTATCTGATTTATTTCAAAGATCTGTTTGTTTGAATCAATTTTGTTCAAACTTTTTATAAATAAAAAGATTTATTAAAAATTCGTTGTTCACAAAAATCTTGTATACTGGATAAAAGTGTTTTTTTTTTTCAATTTTTCAAACTAATCTAAGCTCTTTAAATGGCATCACTGTTTCAAAATTTCTTCTATTTTTTTTTTAACTTGAAAGTAAAATTCAAATAATACTTTATACTTTACACATAAGTTCAAAGCCTAGATCAGATCCTTTTTCGTTTTGTTGATGTTTTCTCCTCTCTGGCAGCATGTACTTAGTTAAAGGCAAGGCTGTTCCTATTTTGTATTTGTATTACATTCGTTTTTTTTTTGATGACCCTCTGGAATATGATGGCATTTTGTATGAGAAGCACAAACACGTTCGAATAAATCAACTTAAGCTATTTACCAAAAGAAATCGCATTAAACCACGCCAAGCGAATGGAGAGCAAAAAGGGACTCCCTTAAGTTTCAACAAGCAAACCAAATGAAAAAAAAAAAGAAGAAAACATTGAGTACAGCACGATAACAGACTTTTATCTCTATATCCTTGTCCCCATCCTCAGCCTCATCTCCATTCCTAATAATATACAACTTCTTTGAATATTGGCCAGGACAGGATACAATTCCTTAAGCCATATACTTGTACTTATGGATATATACACTAGACTCGTGCAGTAGGAAGGTACTTACACATGGTATAACATTGGCATTCGCAACAACTGCCAGTTCTGTTTTTGCCTAGAATTCCCACGGTCCCGTCCTCACATGTCTCAACCTTCCAAGTCCCAACCCAATTTCATCAGTTGAACGTTCCTTCCTTACCCCCGTTTCTTTCCTTCCTTCCTTCCGATTCCGAGTGCGAATGCAAAGATGTTTTTTATTCGTCTTATTTTAAGTTTGGGCAAATATTCAGAAAGTTTTTCGGCAAACCCCTCCCTTAACCCATCAGCGATGGCGTGGGCTTCTATGTGGGTTGGGGTTGGGTGGATGTTTAAGCTCAGGAAGGGAAATCAGTATATGTACGTTAAGAAGGATGCAAGCACTTAACTAAGAATGGAACCACTTGAGAGAACGATGTGGAAATGTGCAAATCTTGGGAAATTCCTTGGCACTCATGTTCTATGAACATCCAGAGAAGTGCTTGATAATTGAAATCTGTTGCTGCACTTCTAACTGAACCAACTACTTACGTTCTGTCTGTACTGATTCTGTACCTCTCTGTATAGCAGAAAGGTAGAATAAAGATGAAACGTGGGGAAGGAATGAATATACTTCTGATGGTTCATCAATTTATTGTTATAGGTTCAATATGTGTTCCTTTGGGGGTAAAGGTACATAATCATGCTCTTGGCAGGTGATATGGAAAAAGTGAAAAGCTCTCAACTTAAATTAAGAATCTATGGTTTCTGACAAAAAAAAGAAGGTAACTGAAGGGATTCAACTCTTTGTTGCACAAACATTCGAACAAAAATAAAAAGATCTCAAAACCTACTTTTTGAAAAGGAAGATTTACGAAATTAAGTAGGGATCTTTTTACTTTATTGTTTTATGTCATGTTCTTAGAATTTTTAGCATTTAGTAACAAAGGTAAGTAAATGTTTGTATTTATTATGTTTTTGTTCCTAACTGTAACTTTTCAAATTAAGTTAAGGGGATCAAACTTCTTCCCGAGTATTCGAGATTTTTAATTAATTAATTTTAAGAAAAATACTAAAAAATAACAATTCTGCTGAAATTTATTTATCATTAAGGGTTATATTTAAATAAAATTCTCAATAAATATTGTGGTGGAACACACCTAGATAATTATTTTGAATAAAGTTGTCAAACATACCTTTTGTTTTAATTTGTAAGTCCCTACTCACACTTTTCTTTTTAGTTTTTTAATAATTTCACTTTAATATTCAGTAAATTAAAAAGTACGATTATACATATATAATAACTTTAGAGCGCCAAAACATTTGTTTCTATTTTAAATTAATTTTCACTTTTTTAACACAAGTTATAAAATGCACAATAAATAGCTTCATTTCACTTCACTAGAACTTTGGTGTTTGTTTACTTTTATTTTGACATTTCAACTTTTTCCAGTGATGTCATATGTATTTCGAGTATGTTACATTTTTTTGGAGTTCACGCAAAAGTCCTCATCTTTTAGTTTTTTTTTTATTTTCATTCACATATTAACGGAAATTTTGAAAGTTTCTTATTTTGATATTAGGATAAGTAAACTACATTTGTATATGAATTATTGACGGCTTAAAAAAACTCTTGAAGTCGGCTTAAAATATCAACACTTTGACAAAAAATCTGAACAAGGTACCAACTACGAGTGAAAATAGTACGTAAATAAAAATGTATTGTTTAATGGTGTTTACTTGCTGTAATTAAGGGTTTTCTTTAATTTTTCTTCTTGGGCAAGATGTTGACTTCTAGATCATATTTAATCTTTAGAACAAGGCATATTAGAAAAGACACTACATCGTATTTTACATAAATATTTACATTTTTGTCTAAGAGCTTATATATTTTTTTTAAATATAGTTAATGCTGAGAAGTTGAATTCAAAAAAAGAGGCTGGGATGCGACCCATACTGATAACTTTCCATCCCATCTGTTGATTTGTCTTGCTCAAAAGTTTTTAGGTTTTCGTTGTTGTTGTCACTTGAATTATTCTTGAAAATTCCAAAATTACCATCAGTATTTTGCATATTATTAAATAGTTTTATTAACAAGTTTTGTTAACGAGATTTTTAGACGAAAACCAATTTTTGCTAATTTTTGTAGCATTTCTTAAAATTCTTTATTTCTTATATAAAAAAATACAAATTGGATGAATGAAATTAATTTAAAAGATACCGAGAACCGAACATCAATTTTTACCAAACTTGCGTACTATTTTTTGTAGATTTTAGTTTTTATGAAAAAACGGAGTGTTGGATTCTTATTAAAAAAATTACTAAATGTCGAAAACAATATTTTCTGTGAGATAAAATAAGTTTGAAGCCAATATTTTTAATTTTTCATAAGTTTTTGAGTCGAAAGTAATTTTTTAGCAAGTTTTAGCATTGTTTTTTTAGGTTTTTATATTTTGAAAAAAAAACTTTCAATTCGAATTTCTCAAAATTTAACTGAATGTGACAACAATATTTTTAAAAGATAAAAATAGTTTAAAGCCAATGTCTCATAGTTTTGAAAAAATTACCAATTTTTGATAATTAATTTTTTTATGTTTTTAATTTTTTGTAAAAAACTGTCAATTCAATTTTTCTCAAAATTTTACCGAATGTTTAAAAATAATATTTCTTATAAGTTAAAATCAGTTGAAAGCCTTAATCTCAAATTTAAAAAAAAGATATTTGAGTCGAAAATCAATTTTTACCAACTTTTGTAAATTTTTTGAAAGTTTTAAATTTTTTTTGTAAAAAAAAACCTTCAATTATATTTTTCTCAAAATTTAACTGAATGTTGAAAACAATATTTTTTTAAAGATACAATAAGTTAAAAGCCAATATCTCAAAGTTTTGAAAATATATTTGAGTCGAACATCAGTTTTTACCAACTTATGTTAATTATATTTTAGGTTTTTAACTTTTTGTAAAAAAAATGTCAGTTAGATTTTTCTCAAAATTTAACCAGATGTTAAAAACCTCATTCTTCTTTGCAGAAAATTGTTTTGGAGAAAAAGTGTTGTCGATAGTAGAAATATATTCCTCTTGTGTAGGGCAAGGAAAATCAGCTTCTCAGCATATTCGTGTTTTTGACGCAAAGTATATGTAGACCATAAATCGGAGGTAAAGCGCGAAACACATTTCGAACCGAACACTGATTTTGGTAATAAAATTCAATGATTTGCAAGCGTTGCTCGTTAGTAAGTCTATTCATGATGAAATGTCAAAGCATACTGAGCATCTTTCTCTTTGACACCATGTCTGAAATCCCGCGTGATCTATCAAATACTAATGAATGAAAATCCTAACCTCAAAAAAATCACCCTTTACTATAAAAAATGAAATAAGAAAGTTCGTATAGGCCTGAGAATACCATAGCAAGTAATTTCTTTATATGAAGTGATCTTGATCACCATTAGAAGTTTAAGCAGATCCTTAAAAATAATATTTGCATGATGTTATGAATCAATGAACATTGAATGATTATCTGGCGAATTTTTTTTCTTTTACTTACAAAAATATGTACGAGTAAATTTATATTTATAACTAAAAGAGAAAATTAAGTTATACAAATTCTGTCTTTCTGACTGGGCTATTATCTAAATTTTTTAAACAATTTTGGACTAAACCAATAATACTTACAAAATTTTTAAAGGTAACAAATTTCTAACATACTTTACTTATAAAGAAAATTATAAAAAGATTTATTTTGCGTCATTAAAACGAGAACTTGATGCCCGAAACAATCGGAATATGTTGTTCATCCTTTTGATAACAATGTAGTTATGACCACGATCGACAGCACTGTACTGAAGGAACACCAAAACTTTAAGAAGCACACTGAAGAAGGAATACAAAAAGGAAAGGAAAAACAACAATGGCACACTTTTTTACAAAATTCACATAAGCTAGTTGTTTTTATTGCCTATTTGGAATAAAGAATTACTGATGTATTGAGAATAGCTACTTGCTGGAATATTCACCTGGTAAATTAAACCAATTTTAATACAATTTTCAATAAGTCACACAAATATTATCATAAATATTTTTTTCTATTCCTTAAACTGTCTCCGTCTCCCTTTTAATCGGATGGTAGACAATTTTATATGCTAACAAAAATAATTGATTTTATTTGATCTACCAGGCGATCATGTTAAAATAGATGTAATTACTCTTATATTGTTTTTATTTTTGCCATAGTATGTGTTTAGTTAATAGTGTTGTTTTTTTGTTATTTTCTTCTTTTGCTTTCCATCAATGTTAATACTAACACTAAGGAAGATTGAGAAGAGTAGATATTATTATCACTTCTTGTTCAGTTTTGGAGATCGAGGAAGTAGTGATGGGTAAGTAAATTTTTGTTTTCTTTTTTTTGAAAAAGGTAGGTTTAGTTTAACTTTAGTACTAGTTTTTTGTTGTTATGGTAGTAAGAAGCCGAAAATGTTGATGGGTAAGAAATAATTTGTTTTTACCAACAAAAGAACAACCATTACATGTTTTGTACTTATCTTATTTTGTCGTAAATTCTCGAAACTTTTTCAATTCTTTACTTTCTTTACTTTCGTTAATAAAGTTTTAATTTATTGCACAACTCTATTTTCACGATCGCAGTCACAGTTAAAGGAGTAAACACATCTTATCTTTTCAATGTCTTACGATTTACTTAGATAATCATGAAAGAGTGAAAACAAATAGAAGAAAATAGTGGTCCGTTTTATTGTATTGAATGTTTCAATGAAAGAAATCACGAAAAGGGAGAACAATTAAGAATTGAGAAGCAGCAAATTTTTAACGAGGAAAATATACCTACTCGTCACCATGATCGCTAAGTACATCAAACAAAATTAAGTTTATGCAGAAACGCCTGAGGAGGTATTATTGAATATCACAATACAAGCTCTTTTAACTATAGAAGATTATCCAAAATTTAAATGTGTTTCATATACTTTAAAAAAATTGTAATGTTTAATTTGAACTGCGAGAAGTTAGCCTTGATGTCAATTTATAATTATTTATATTTGAATATAATAGTTTTAATAGAAGCATATCTCACTTTATACGTCTATGGTTTTTCTCAATGTTCGAAAACTAAAAATATTTTTTCCTAACTATAAAGTTATTTATCTAGTTACCCTGATTACGAATAATGAAACTTATAAAACAATCTATTTCGCGTCGAAAATAGAAATATTCTAGCAAGCTTGAATTTGTTTGTCGACACCAGCGTATTTGTAGCTACTATCGACAGCTCTGTATTGATGGTACACTCAAGGAGTTACACTATCACAATCGTTTTTGAGAACAGTTATATTTCAGGAGCAAAAAATAAAACCGTACACGTTTAAGAAGGAAAACAGAAAATAAAAGAACAACAAATTTGTGAGTTCTCCCAAAAATTTAAAGAAAAAAAATATACATACCATACCTATGTATTTGAGTTCCTCAGAGGAGATAATCTTCTGAGCTTGTGTGATTTTTGAATTTTTGGAAAAAAAATTACTGATGATTTGTTCGCCTGGTTATTGAAACCAATTTTACTCTGAATATGCAACGACTTTAAATAACTGAGACTCTCGCAAAAACTAGTATTCCAATTTTTTAAAATATTCTTGCCATGTTTATGTTATGTCCGGAGTTGTTATTTTTTTATTATTTCTATTTTTCTTTTCAACAAAGTTGATACTGATAGAGATTGAAAAGAATAGGTATGGTCACTCCCTGATGAGTTTTTAAGATAGTGGGAGTAGTAATAGGTAAAGAAATTCGCTTTGATTTTTGAAATGAAAATGACTACCGTGTGCAAATACTTCTTTCTAATGTTTTTGTTTTAAAGGAGGAAGAAGATGAAAATGTTGGATCGCAGTAAATAATGAACTTTTCAAACAAGAGTCGAAAAAAAATATCAACCATTGAATTGTCATTAATATGAATTTTTAGTATGATCACCTTGTATGTCAAACGAAATTTATCTTTTGTGTGTATGTCAAAGGAACTTGGGTCTTGATGGTATTGGGGAGTTCAGTACAGTTACTTTCTTAAAACGTAAACGTTGGGAGCATTGACGTCGGCTTCAAATGAAGCATATTTATATAAATACATAATTTGAATAGAAACAGTAAACAAATCGACTATAACCGTTTAAAACTTTGCAAACATTTGCATTTTGTCAAAGTTTTTATTGTAACCTATTTTATTAAAATTCGAATCGGTATCGTTTTTATAAAAACTCATCTTGAAGAATTTTTGATATTTAATAAAAGGTTTATTTTGTGTTACAAATACGTGTAGCAGTTAATCTTTTTGGTATCAAATTAGTTCTGATGGCTATCGACAGCCCTGTACTGAAGGAGCGACGCAATTATCAATGTTCTCAATCTTTTTTGAAAACAGTAATGTTGCAGGAGAAAAAAAACTTTAACACACATACAAAAATACAAAGAAAAAAGGAACAACTACACTGCCAAATTTGTTTTAACAAAAATTAAAGCAAAAACAAAATATACCCTATTTTTAAACATGATCGCCTGGTACATTAGGCAAAATTTTTCGTATTTTTTTTTCTTACGATTGATAAATATTAAAACTCGTACAAAAAAATAGTGATCTTAATGTGCTTCACAATAAAGTTTTTCTGAGTCCCAAACCAATACTGCTACACTTGCAGTATTGGTTAGTTTCAAGTTTTAAAATTTTCTTAAAATTTAATTCTATTCATAAAATGTATTAGTATTCAAATAATATTTCGATTGATTTATGATACCCGAATCCAAGTTTTGGAAACTTAAAACACCAAAATTTAAAATACTTTTGAAAATAGTTTTTCTAAAAAACTACGCCTGTATTTCAAGAACTAGAATTCAATTGAACTTTTTTTAAACACATTATAAAAAACCATTCTTTAGTTTGGAAATGCGAAATTTGTGGAATTGTTATTTGATTTTGATTGTGCTTTCTCAAATCCCTCTTTATTCATTAGACAAAAAAGTATTAATTCCTTCTGATGTACCAGGCGATCATGTTAACTAGGTTTGTAGATTTATATTGCTTCACATTATTATGAGTGTAGATGTTCTTTTCTAGTTTGTCGTTTTTTTTTTTAAACTTTGTTAAAACTAACAAAGGAGAGTAGATTTGGTCGCTCTTTGATCAGTGTTGGCGGTAACTAAAAAGTAGTGATGGGCAATAAGAGGACAAACGACAATTTGTTGTAAGTTTGGAGTTTAGGAAATTAGTACGTAATGAAAGTTTGAAAAAAAATACAAGGCAGGGGGTAAATGTTCTTGTTTTGTATTGTTAGGGTTGTGAAAAGCAGGGTTTACTATTTTCATAAGACATAAGTCTGGAGATAACTTTTGAATTAAACAAAATAACTTAGTGACTTATGAATTAAATAACTTCAAGTCATGAGGAATTAAGTGACTTATAAATAGAAAAAATCTAATACATTAGCTTGTTGGTAGATTCAACATTTATAAGCAATTTTTTATGTTTTAACTACTTGATTATCAAATTATTGACGAAAGAAATTTTCAAGCCTTTGGAGAATTTTGTGTGTGTTGCCGTTTATGCAGTCCCTATAACTCAATTCAAGTAGAAACAATATCTATAAAATATTGCTGTAAATAATATAATTATCATGCTTTTTTATATATTTACCAATCCATAGTTTCTTTAATAGGAATTTACCCATAAGCTTGTGAATTTATTTATTTTACTTTATTTCATAAGCCACTAACTTGCTTATATTTTTAACTTCCCATATGAAGTTATTGTAATGGGTCCGATTTGTCAAATTGAAAATGTTGACATTTCTCGACGTTTCAAGGACCCTAGAGTCGAAATAAAAGATTTTTGGAAAGATGTCTGTGCGTGCGTGTGTACGTCCGTACGTTCGCGACGTTTTTTTCGTCCTCCATAGCTCAAGAACCAGAAGAGATATCAACTTCAATTAAATTTTGTTATACAGATAATAAAGCAGAAAGATGCAGAAAGGGCTCTCAAGAAAATTGCGTGGGTTTTTTCACCATAGCAGTTTGAAAAAAAGGTGAACATTTTGGTTAACCCTAAATATCTTACGAACCAAAAACGCTAGAGACTTGAATTATATTTTATATAATATATTGTAACGTGATACCAAACAGGTATATCTTTTGGAAAAAAAATCAATAAAACGTTTTTTTTATAAATCAATAAAACTGAAAAAAAAATTTGTCACCTCCAAAATTTTACGACTGAAACATGATTTCATCTCTAAAACAATTTTGTGCAACGAAGAATAATGTTTATGACATCTGATAAAAAAAACTGTATAAAAGTTGGTAAAAATTGATTTTCGGCTCAAATATCTTTTCAAAACTTTGAGATAATGGCTTTAATTTACTTTTATCTTTCAAAAAATTGTGTTGTCAACATTCAGTTAAGGTTTGAAAAAAGTGACAGAGTGAAGTTACAGTTTTTTTACAAAAAATTAAAAACCGAAAAAAAAAATTAACAAAAGTTGGTAAAAAATGATTTTCGACTCAAATATCTTTTCAAAAATTTGAGATAATAGCTTCTAACTAATTTTTTCTTATAAAAAATATTGTTTCCAATATTAGGACAAATTTTGAGAAAAATCGAATTGACAGTTTTTTTACAAAAAATAAAAACCTACAAAAAATTTAACAAAAGTTGGTAAAAATTGATTTTCAACGCAAATATCTTTTCAAAAATTTGATAAAATTGCCTTCAAACTAATTTTATCTTATAAGAAATATTGTTTTCAACATTATTTAAAATTTTTAAAAAATTCGAATTGACAGTTTTTGTACAAAAAATAAAACTCTAAAAAAACAATACTAAAACTTGGTAAAAATTTACTTTCGGCTCAAATAGTTTTTCAAAAATTAAAAATATTGGCTTCAAAATTATTTTATTTCACAGAAAATATTGTTTTCGATATTCAGTAATTTTTATATAAAAATCCAACAGTCCTTTTTTCCATAAAAATAAAATCTACAAAAAATAGTACGCAGCTTTGGTAAAAATTGATACAAGTTTTATTATTTTAGACAAACTTTTAAGCAAATCGATAGACGGGATGGGAAGTTATCAGTTTGGGTTGCATCCCAGCCTCTGTTTAATATTTTAAATTCATAAGCTACCATCCACCGAATGACTAATTGTTTTATTGCATAAGTCAATAGCTGAATAAGGAATAAAATACCATTTAATACATTAGTCACTAAATGGCTTGTGAATAAAAACCAAGCTTAAAATAGAAAGTGAGTAAGAAGACGAAACAAGATGCGTATAGTGATGAGGAGTAATAAATGTTTTCAATTTTAATCAACATTGTTTAAAAATGTTTGTCTTGCATTTTCTAGCTATTACTTCCTTTATTTATAGACAAACTAGAACATAGTAATTTTAACAAGTAAAATTTATTCCGTTTTAAAAAATGTAAGTTTATAGCCTATCACTATATTCTCGATCGCCAGCACTGATCTAGGAGTAACCATATCATTCTTCTCAATCTCTTACTGTATAATCAAAGTGTCAAGAGGAATCGCAAAAATACACACACAATCAAAGCGTCTAATAGTATTGCATTTAGTTGAAGAAGGAATAAAGAAAAAAAAACCACAACTAATAAGAATTACATTTTTTGGAAAAAGACCTACTAGTCAACATGATGGCCTGGTGTATCAGGCAAATTTTAATTTGTGTCAAATGGATGCCCTTATAGAGAAAGAGAAGGATTTAATTGTTGTTGTGATTAGGAATTCATTACAAGCATATACAAACAAAATGGCCTTTTATTCACAAGTGACATTATTCACAACTTGAAATGTGAATGATGTTTCCACTGATTCACTAGGCGAACATGTTTATAAGTAGGTATTCATCATTGCTTGTCAATTATTACTAGGAGTATGTTTTTTCCTTCTTTCTTTTTTGTTATTCTTGTAGTTTTGCTACCCATTTCATTCTCTTCTGATAACAATGTACACACACAAATATAAAAAGAATACAAAGAGAATTAGATAGTGATGGGCAGTAATCACATATTTGTGACAAAAAAAGCAAAGCCATGAAAATATACCTCCTATGGACTTATGCTAGCCTGGTATTGCGTGGTCCAATTATAATAATGTGAATTTCAATTTTTTTAAAGAAAACTTTTATAGTTATTTTTTTTATAAAACATATTTATTTCTCATTATAACCTTTATTATCTTTACAATTTGTAAACTTAACTAGATGAACAAAATAAATTAAAAAAAGAAAGAAATACTAAAAAGTTTTGTACATAATTTTTTATTATATTGTTCAGGAAAACTATATCTCCATGTAATTTAATTTATTTTTAAATATATATTTATTAAAAATTAAAAGAAGAATTGTAAAAACATGTTAAATATTTATATTTATTCCTAAAAAAATAGTACTTTAATTTTTTTGTTATTTTATAATTTTTAAATTCATATTTTTACAAAACTCTTAAATATCTACAGAATCTACTTTAATATACAATTTAGTGAAAAATATGTTTATATTATTATAAGAACAGAAAGCTTTTATATAATAAGATAATATTTATTCATTTTTTTTAATTTTTCTTAAGTTTTTAAAAAGTTAATTATGTAGTTGAATAAATTACCGACTATAAATATTAAATTTGTTATTATTTTTGTTTTCGATTTAAGATAGTTTTTCTTTTTTGTTAAATATATATTGTGAATCATTTTTAGTATTTTATTTTTAACCAATATTTTGTTGTATAACTGTTGCAGAAATACAGCTCTTCTTTTTTGAACTTAAATCTAATGTTTTTTTTTTAATGAAATCTAATTTGAAAATTTTAGTTAAAAGTTTATATAAAGTGAATTCATAAATTGGAAAAACTTAGTTGTGGTTAAATTAAATTTTAACTTAATAAACTTATTTCCAAAGCAATGTGAAAAATGGCAGTGTAGGTTCTTAGAATTTAAGACAGTTAACGTAAAAATTGAATACTTGGAGAAAAGGACATACATATGGGAAATCTTTGATGACTAAAGTCATGCTTTATGCTTTCTTCGAAAGCGATTTTGGGTTTTGAATTAAAGTAAAAGATAATGAATATTGAGTTCATTGTTGGAACAAAAGGCTTTGGTCCTGTAGGACTATGGAGTTAAATCTCTGTACAGAAATGCCATAAGAAAAATAATATGTAATTGCCTCTTAACCACAACTGCATTTTTCAATACTCATTGTGGATTCCTTTAAAATTCACGTAATCGAGGATGTTTTGTTAGATTCTTCAGTTCAAATCATGACGAAAAAAATAAAAATTGTGAAAAATTTACAAAATATTAAAGTACATATGATAGATATTTATTTGCATTTCATTATTTTTTTTAGGAATTATGAAGAAAAATAATAAACGAGCAAGTTACATACAAAAAATAAGATTTTTATCTTTAAAAAGATTCTTTAATTTTAAAGTTCTTGTGTTTTTTATGGTTTCGAACCGAAGAATATGTAAAAATTAAAATTATTTTTCAAAGAACGTCCTGCGAAATTGGCACAACAACAAAACAAATTTGACATCCTTCCCTCTGTCTCTCTCTCTACCTTTTAGACAGCAGTAGTGGATTTCAAATCGCTACCGCCATTATGATGTCCATTAGTGTTTTTGATATTTTTCATAACGGCTTTCTTTTGAGCTTCCAGCTTATCGATAACGGGTGGCAACTTCTTCAGAAATCACGTCTTTTAAAATCGTCATTGTGATGTGGATAGATTTGAGCTTCAGAATGTGGTCTAATGGCAGTGTTCAATGTTGCTCCTGTAACAAAAACAATAAGAACTTATTTTAGAACGATTTAATTTTGGGTTTTTTAAAGGGGTTTTAAAGAATAAATAAATAATTCTTTTATTGAATAGTTATTTTTCGTTCTTATAAAAAATTTAAAAAAATGTATGTAAAATGTTTGTTTTTTTATTTAAAAGACTCGAATTTTTTAAGATTTGCATTAATGCAATATGAATGTTTGAACTTATTTTTTAATAAATACGAATGTTTAGCTCTTTTCTTTGTTGTTAATTTTATAAGAGAGGAATCATTGAAAAAATTGTTTTTTTTTGTACAAAATTTCTTCCAAACAATGGTTTCGAGTACTATTTATGTTCAATGTAAAAATTAAAAAAAAAAAACACACAAGAGGACAAAACAAAACAAAAATAAAACATGCATTGTGATTTTTTTCTTAATACCTACGTTTTCGAAAAAACGTGCTTTCAAAGTTCAAATATGTGTGGTGTTTACTAAGTTTCTATTTCCATAATCGCCAACATTGATCAAGGAGTAGCCATTATCTATTTTTCTTAATCTCTATCAGTGTACCGGAACTAACATTAGTAAAAAGAAAAAATAGAAAAATGAAGAGCACAACTACGAAAATAACATATACATTGTACTATAAGTATGTACGAGTAAATCCACAAACATGATCGCCTGGTACATCAAATAAAATTAATTTTTGTTTGCATAAATTGTCACTCAGCTGATAAAAGTTAAACCTACAAGCAAAAACAAAACATAAATAGTTCGAAAATTGCCCATTTTGAAAAATTGGAATACTAATTTTTGCCTCAGTTATTGTTTTGAGTCTCAGTTATTGAAAATCGTTAAAATACTCATATTAAAATTGATTTCAATAACCAGGGGAACAATCTATCAGTAATTCTTTTTTCCAAAAATGCAAAAACCACACAGGCTGGCACACTCAAAAGATTTCCCCTGAGGCACTCAGAAACTAAACCATACTCACTGTACCAGGCGATCATGCTGACGAATAGGTATATGTTATATTTTTTTTCTTTGAATATTGTGAGAAATGTGACAAATTGTTCTTTTCTTTTTTGTTTTCCTTCTTAAACGTGTAAGGTTTAATTTTTTGCTCCTGAAATACCACTGTTCTGAAATGCGATTGTGATTGTGTAACTCTTTGAGTGTACCATTAATACAGTGCTGTCGATAGTAGTTACAAATACGATGGTGGCGACAAACAAATTCAAACTTCCCAGCATATTTGTATTTTTGACGCGAAATAGATTGTTTTAAAAGTTTCATTATTTGTAATCAGGGTGAGGAAAAAATGTTTTTAGTTTTAGAACTAAGCAAAACCATAGTCTATAAAGTACTACCTGATGTAAGACATATTTCTATTAAAACTATGTATTTACAAATATGAATAGTTAAAAATTAAAATCAGGGCTAACTCCTCGCAGTTCAAATTAAGCATTACAATTAGTGTTAAAGTAGATGAAACACATTTGAATTTGATAATCTTCTATGGTAAAAAGTTCTTCTATTGTGAATTTCAATACCACTTCTCCCTAATTTGTCTCCCTTTTCGTGTTTTCTTTCATTGAAACTTCCAATACAATCACACTAGCACTTCTTTTTCCTTGCGTCTGTTTTTTCACATAAAACTTTTCTTATACCGTTAGACATTGAGCGGAAAATAGATATGGTCAGTCCTTGATCAGTGCTGGCCATCTTGGAAACAAAGTTGGGCAATAAATTCAAACTTTTTAAACGAAATTAATTTGTTTGTATGATTAAGTTATTAGCTTCTAGTAAATTTCTTTGACATTAAGTAAAAAGTGAAAAAAATACTTATTAAATTTTTTGGTTAGGTGTACTGGCCTTTGTTTATTATTTAGTCATAACAATTTGTGTCCAGAACAACTGCTAAATAGATTGTCTAATAGTTTAGTATTTAGTTAGTAGGACAGAAAAATTCAAATTTGCTTTGATATAATCGTCTCAAGTTTATTGAGACTGTGTGACTATTTTCTGACTTAAGTCTCCTTTGCCTAAAGTCAAAGATTTGTAAATTAGGAAAGTAGAAGAAAAAGTACGAAATTGAAAAAGGCCTTTTTGTAGGGATATTGTATTTACAACAAAACAAATTAAGTACAAAACATGTAATGGTTGTTCTTTTGTTGGTAAAAGCAAATTTTTTATTGCTCATGACCATTCTCAGCTTCTTACTACCATTACAACACTTGTACTTGTCTTCAGTAATTATTATTTTTCAATCTTCAACTAAACCTACCTATTTCAAAAAACTAAAACAGAAATATTCGTTACCCATCACTACTTCTTCGACCTCCAAAACTGATCAAGAAGTGATCATATCTACTCTTCTCAATCTTTCTTAGTGTTAGTATTAATATTGGTGGAAAGCAAAAGAAGGAAATAGAAAAAAACACTATTGACTAAATACATACTATGACAGGAATAAAAACAATATACGAGTAAGTGATTCCATGTTAACATGATCGCCTGGTACATCAAATAAAATCAATTACTTTTGTTAGCATGCCAAAATATTTTTCTGTGACTTTTTGAAAGTTGTAGTTGGTTTCATTTACCAGGCGAACATGGAAGCAAGCAGGTATTCTCCATCCTCAATAATTATTCTCTTTTCCAAATAGACAACAAAAACAACTAGCTTATATGAATTTTGTCAAAAAGTGTGCCAGTGTTGTTTTTCCTTTCCTTTTTGTGTTCCGTCTTCAGTGTGCTTCTTAAAGTGTTGGTGTTCCTTCAGTACAGTGCTGTCGATAGTGCTGATAACTACATTGTTACCAAAAGAATGAACTACGACACATTCCGATGGAATCGAGCATCAAATTCTCGTATGACGCAAAATAAATCTTTTTATAATTTTGTTTAAAAGTATCTTGACTTTATCTAAATAATACTTTTAATTTGAAAAAAAAACAGTTTGTTTTATAATAATCGTGCCGAGTTAAATATTATTTATAAAATACAAAGACAAAAATTCGTGTTGAAAATTTTTGCACAAACTATAAATTGCAATCAATTGCTCGGAATTCACATAATGCATTAAAATAAAATACACATTAACAATTTATAATTTCTGCTTATATTTTACTAAGACCCCCAACTCCTCTTGCATTTCTACAGAAACTTAAATTTGTTTGATGTTCTAAGCGATCATGCTGACAACTAGGTATTTTTATTTTTGCTAAAAATTTGTTATTTGTCAATTCTTAATTTGTCTTCTTTTTTGTGTTTTCTTTCATTGTAATCCAACAGAAACAAAACTTACCCAGTCCTTTCTTCTATCTGTTTCCACTTTCTCAAGAAACTGTTATTTAATCGCAATACATTGAAAAGAGTAGACGTTGTAACTCCTTGATCAGTGCTGGCGATAGTATTGGGCAACAAATTAAAACTTTTATAACGAAATTGCTTTTTTTTATTTAAGCAATTCTGACAAGATATGAAAATAAATAAAGTAAACGAAAAAGTTAAGAATTGAAAAAGGTTCACGTATTTATAGCAAAATAATTTAAATACAAAAAAATGTAATGGTTGCACTGTTGTTGGAAAAAACATAAGTCTTTATTGCTCATCACCACTTTTAACTTCATTTACAATAAAAGATTGAAACAAAAAGTAATTATGTTCCAATTTCTTCCAACCAGAAACTTCTATACTTTCAAAATAAACTCACCCATTTCAAGGGCAACGAATTCAGTGGATTTTCGTTACCCATCACTACATGGTATGATGGATTTATGAGACTGATTTAATGTCGCAAATTAGTTTCACTTACCAGGCGAACATGTCCGCCAGCAGGTATTCTTAATACATCAGTAATTTTTTATTTCAAATAGAAAACACAATCAAATAGTTTATATGGATTTTATTAAAAAATGTGCCAGCGTTTTTGTTCGTTTCCTTTTTATATTTCTTCTTAAACTATGCTTCGTTAGGTTTTTTGTTGGTCCTTCAGTACAGTGCTGTCGAAAGTCGTAATAACTAAAATAAAATAATTTTTATCAAAAGGATGAACTACGAAATATTCCGCTGGTTTCGGTTAACAAATTATAACTAATGACGCAGAATTATTTTGTTTATAAGCATCTTGGCTGGATGTGGATAAATAATATTAATAATTTGGAAATAGTCTTTTTTTAATAAAGAGCGTGCCAAATAAAATATTATTAATATAGGTTGCAATAAAATACATAGACAAAAAGTTCGTGTTGCAAAATTTTGCTGGATAACAGTTGATAGGAGATATGTTTCTATTCAAATTATGTATTTAAAATAATATGATGTGAATTCATTCAAAACTGCAATCAATTGCTCGGAATTCAATTTATATATTTATTTAAATTATTTCTCAACTAAATCGAACACACTTACAATCGAGTTTGTTATCAAATTTGTTATGTCATTTGCTTATATTTTTTCTTATAAGACCCAACTCTTCAGGAGTTCTTCAGTGACTTAATTTTGTTTGATGTACTAAGCGATCATGCTAAGAAGTAAGTATATTTTTCTTGTTGAAAATTTGCTAGTTCTCAATTCTTAATCTTTCTCCTTTTTCGTATTTTCGCTCATTAAAACATCCAATACAATAAAACTTACCAATACTTTCTCCTATTTGTTTTCACTCTCTCATGAAACTCTAATTAAACCGTAAACCATTAAAAAGATCAGATGTTCTTACTCCTTGATCAGTGCTGGCGATCAAGAAAATCGTGGTGAGCAATAAATTAAAACTCTTATAAGGAAATTGCCTTTTTTATGTTTAAGCGATTCTGAAATATTTGAAAATAAATTAAGAAGAAGAAAAAGTAAGAAATTGAAAAAGTAAGAAATTGAAAAAGGTGCGAGTATTTACAACAAAATAACCTTAGAACAAAACGAATTTAATGGTTCATCTTTTGTTGGTTAAAGCGAATTATTTATTGCTCATCATCATTTCTTTCGGCTTCATTCTACCATTATGACAAAAAACTAGTACTTGCTATCAGTAGTAATTATGTTTCAATCTTAAACTAAACCTACCCATTTCAAAAAACGAAAACAAACATTTTCGTTACCCATCACTATACCTCGATTTCCAAAACTGATCAAGAAGTGATAATATCTACTCTTCTCAATCTTTCTTAGTGTTAGTATTAACATTGGTGGAAAGCAAAAGAAGAAAATAACAAAAAACAGAAAACAACACTATATATTGACTTAACACATACTATGGCAGAATTAAATACTATATACGAGTAAGTACGTCCATTTCAACATGATCGCCTGGTACATCAAATAAAACCGATTATTTTTGTTTGCATAAAATTGTCACCCTACCAATAACAATAAAGAGGGGATCGGGGACAGCTAGAAATTGAAAAAAAAAAAACATTCAGTTCCACAATTGGTGCAAAATATAGATGATAATATTTGTGTCTGACTTATTGTAGTAAAATTGGTTTCATTTACCAGGAGAACATGCCCGCCAGCAGGTATTCTTAATACATCAATATTTATTATCTTTTCTAAATAGACAACAAAAACAACTTACTTATATATGTATGAATTTTGTAAAAAAGTGTGCCAGTATTGTTTTTCCTTTCTTTTTTGTATTCCTTCTTAATTGTGCTTCTTAAAGCTTTGTTGTTCCTTCAGTACAGTGCTGTCGACTGTGGTCATAACTAAATTTTTACCAAAATGTAATTATTATATATTCTGCTTGTATCGAGCAATTCTCGTTAATGACGCAAAATAAATCTTTGTTGACTGACCTGAACGCATATTTATAATTTGCAAAAAGTATTTCTATTTGGTTTGAAACAAACTTCAGAAACCAAAAGTTAGTATTGCATAATTTTGCACGATAACACCTGATGTGAGGCGCGTTTCTATTCAAATTATGTATTTAAAATAATATGACATCAAAGCATTCAATAATTGCAATCAGTTGTTCGGAATTCAAAAAACACAAAAAATTATTTTTCAACTATATCGAACACATTTACAATTTATATTTTTAGTTATGTCATCTGTTTACGTCTACATCTACGTCTCAGGCATTTTTTCAGAAAATAAATTTTGTTTGACGTACAAAGCGATCATCCTGACAAGTAGGTATATTTTTCTGTTACAAATTTGCTATTTGCAAATCATTAATTTGTCTCCCTTTTTAACTTCCCATAGGAAGTTATTGTAATGGGTCCGATTTGTCAAATTGAAAATTTTGACATTTCTCGACGTTTCAAGGTCCCTAGAGTCGAAATAAAAGATTTTTAGAAAGATGTCTGTGCGTGCGTGTGTACGTACGTTTGTACGTCCGTACGTCCGTTCGCGACGTTTTTTTCGTCGTCCATAGCTCAAGAACCAGAAGAGATATCGACTTCAAATAAATTTTGTTATACAGATAATAAGGCAGAAAGATGCAGGAAGGGCTCTCAAGAAACATGCGTGGGTGGTTTTTTTATCATAGCAGTTTGAAAAAAAGGTGAAAATTTTGGTTAACCCTAAATATCTTACGAACCAAAAACGCTAGAGACTTGAATTAAATTTTATATAATATATTGTAACGTGATACCAAACAGGTATATTTTTTGAAAAAAAATAATATAACGGTTTTTTTTATAAATCAATAAAACTGAAAAAAAAAAATTTGTCACCTCCAAAATTTTACGACTGAAATATGATTTCATCTCTAAAACAATTTTGTGCAACGAAGAATAATGTTTTTGACATCTGATAAAATTTTGAGAAAAATCTAATTGACAGTTTTTTTTTACAAAAAATAAAAACCTAAAAAAAAATGTATAAAAGTTGTTAAAAATTGATTTTCGACTCAAATGTCTTTTCAAAACTTTGAGATATTGGCTTTAATTTACTTTTATCTTTCAAAACATCTTGTTGTCAACATTCAGTTAAAATTTGAAAAAAATCTATTTGACAGTTTTTGTACAAAAAATTAAAAACCGAAAAAAAATTAACAAAAGTTGGTAAAAAATGATTTTCGACTCAAATATCTTTTAAAAACTTTTAGATAATAGGTTCTAACTAATTTTTTCTTATAAGAAATATTGTTTTCAACATTAGGACAAATTTTGAGAAAAATTGAATTGACAGTTTTTTTACAAAAAATAAAAACCTGAAAAAAAATGTATAAAAGTTGGTGAAAATTGATTTTTGACTCAAATATCTCTTCTAAAATTTTAAATATTGGCTTCAAACTAATTTTATCTTATAAGAAATATTGTTTTCAACATTTGGTAAATTTTTTAAAAAATTCGAATTGACAGTTTTCTTACAAAAAATAAAACTCTAAAAAAAAACAATACCTACTAAAACTTGGTAAAAATTTACTTTCGGCTCAATAGCTTTTCAAAAATTAAAAATATTGGCTTCAAACTTATTTTATTTCAGAGAAAATATTGTTTTCGATATTAAGTAATTTTTATATAAAAATCCAACAGTCCGTTTTTTTCATAAAAAATACATATAGACAAACTTTTAAGCAAGACAAATTGACAGACGAGATGGGAAGTTATCAGTGTGGGTCGCATCCCAGCCTCTTTTTATGTTTTCTTTCAATACAATTACACTAACAACTGCTTTTTCTATTTGTCTGCTTTTTTCACATAAAATGTTAATTATACCGTAAGACATTGAGAAAAAGAGTATATATGGTCAGTTTTTGATCAGTGTTGGCGATCTTGGAAACAGTGTTGGGCAAGAAATTAAAACTTTTTAAACGAAATTTCCGTTTTTTTTTAACTTCCCATAGGAAGTTATTTAATAGGTCTGATTTTTCAAATTGAAAATTTTGTCATTTCTCGACGTTTCAATATCCCTAGAGTCGAAATAAAAGATTTTTAGAAAGATGTATGTGCGCGCGTGTTTACGTACGTCCGTACGTTCGCGACGTTTTTTTCGTCGTCCATATCTCAAGAACCAGAAGAGATATCGATTTCAAATAAGTTTTGTTATACAGATAATAAGGAAGAAAGATGCAGGAAGGGCTCTCAAGAAAATTGCGTGGGTGGTTTTTTTACCATAGCAGTTTGAAAAAAAGTGAAAATTTTGGTTAGCCCTAAATATCTTACGAACCAAAAACGATAGAGACTTTAATTAAATTGTATATAGTATATTGTAACGTCTTATCAAAGTAGTATATTTTTTGACAAAAAAAAATCATTTCAAAAAAAAGTGTCACCACCAAAATTTTACGACTAAAATATGATTTCATCTCCAAAACAACTTTGTGCAACGAAGAATAATGTTTTCGACATCTGATAAAATTTTGAAACAAATCGAATTGACAGTTTTTGCACAAACAATTAAAAACCTAAACAAAATTTAACAAAAAGTTTGTAAAAATTGATTTTCTAATCAAATATCTTTTCAAAAACTTGAAATTTGGCCTTCAAACTAATTTTATCTTATAAGAAATATTATTTTCAAAATTCGATACAATTTTGAAAAAAATCGAATTGACAATTTTTTTTTACAAAAAATAAAACTCTAAAAAAACAATACTAAAACTTGGTAAAAATTTACTTTCGGCTCAATAGCTTTTCAAAAGTTAAAAATATTGGCTTCAAACTAATTTTATTTCACAGAAAATATTGTTTTCGATATTCAGTAATTTTTATATAAAAATCCAACAGCCTTTTTTTAATAAAAGATAAATCTACAAAAAATAGTACGCAAATTTGGTAAAAATTGATACGAGTACATATAGACAAACTTTTTAGCAAGACAAATCGCAGACGAGATGGGAAGTTATCACTGTGGGTCGCATCCCAGCCTCTTTTTTATGTTATGACCCACACATTTTCAACAATTCGGAAATCGAAATAAATTCAAATCATCTGGTTCCAACCATTGCTCTCAAAATGGCTAAGAGTGCAAATTTATATTGCAGGCATCACTTTTGCAGGTTTCCATTTAAAAATTGATATTTTGTGGCGCATGGAGCACTATAATTGGTTTTTTGCCATTATATTAGAATACATCTGTGTACGTTTTGTTGTTGTAGAGCTGTCAAATTATCAGCTACACATTTTTTAAAAACTTTATTAGTATTAGGGGTAAATCTCCTGAAAAATCCAGATCTGCAGGTTTGATCGGAATCAAAAAATAAATCAGGTGACAGATCTAGATCAAAAAAAACATTACTTTTTCTCACCCATGAAAAACCCAATTTAATTTATCTCAAAAAATATGAATCCTACTTTTTTTCTTGCGATGTGCACTTCCTAAAATCTTTTGACAAATATCAGGGTTTATCAGAATGTACAAAGTTTTGTAAATGTATTAATTATGACATTAGGAATGTTGTACTAATAAAATATTAACTGCAATCGCATAAAAGTATTGGCTGTCACTTTTTACATTGAAAAATTAGTAAAAATCAATATTGCAATTTGGATTGCTGTCAGAATAATTCCTTTTGTCCTGAATTCCGAAAAGACTACAACATTTTTTTAAATTCTTTAAATTGGAAAACAATTCGTTCAAAAAGTAGTTCGATTAAGTTCTATTATGAAACTTCAAAAATTAAATCTATTTAACATCTAATAATCTTATGTAGAAACGGTTCCGAGTTCTCAAACAAAGTTTTATAGAAAAGTATTACTAGGATCTTTGTATGTTAAACCAATTTTAAGTTCAGATTTAGCTCTATCAGGAGATACAACTTCAACCTGATTACCTTATTGTGTCTTTCACTCGAAAAAAAAAATAATGTTTGAAATCTCACACATTTGACAGCTTAAATTTACTTAAATTTCAAAGATTAAATAAAGTTGAAAATGTGATTTCATTCATTAATTAGTTCAGGTAACTTCATCGAGTTTGAATTATCTCTTAGCTGCCCAAGAAACCGATTGGATAAGGATAACAAGTCGTATCACGGCACCCAGTGGCCATCATTTTAAAAGAAAACTGCAGGAACTCATTTATTTTGTACTTTTTTGTGTCCAAGAAAAAAATTAGGTTCAGATTTTGTTCTCTGTTTCAATAACAGAGGCGGAAAATATATGGAGATCAATTTCCTGAACATGCCCATTTTTCGAACTGTCAGTTCTGAATTCGAAGTGAAATCTTATTCGGGTGAAACTCTTTATAGCTTTTGACATTCCTGGGGAACAAAATAATTACGTGTGAAATCCAGCAATCAAAATGACTTAACTACTATAAAAGGCTCTTGTATTAGAGTACATTTAAGTCGTTCATACTTAACTAAGGAGAAAAATATAGTTAAAACTTACATAAATCCTAGACCTTTTAGCGAAACGTCAAAAAAAAAATCACTTATTTCCACATTATAAGGGCACCCTGTTAAAATTTGAAAGAATAAGGCAAAGCGCCCTCTACAAGAAAATAGATGTACTTGTGCACATTGTATGTCAAGAAGCTGTCAAAAATATGTCTACCATCCCTGGAATTGAGTGTTTTTTTGAAGTTTAGCAAAATTAAAATTTGTTTTTTCTTGAATTGAGTTGAAAAGTAAAGAATCTAAACTCACCTTCTCTGATACTATCGGCAATTAGCATTAATTTCTGTTTTTGTTTTAAAAACAAAATAATGAAATATATTGAATAATGGTAAATGTTATGAAAGGTGTTCTTGTTCAGTGGTAAGTAAAATAAGTTTTATTCATGTAGATAATCTAAATCGTCTGGTATTCCAAATCCCTTGTCCAGTTCCTTGTCCTCTTTGCCAAACTTATTTTTGCACCATGATTTTATGTAGAAAATGTTATCGGTCCATCGATTAGCGGCTTCAAGTAGTTTCTAAAATCAGTGAAAATTTTATGTTTATAGGTTTCAAAGATTGGTGACTTTTAAAAACTTACTTTTATTTCGTCTTCTTTTGCCGCCAGAACTTCTGGATCATTCTCTCCCAAACTATTTAGTTCCTTCTCTAAGTCGGTTTTTTCAACTTTCAAGAGCGTCACTTCGTTTTGGATTCTTGTGACTTCGTCAATGTTTTCTAAGGCTTCTGTAGACTTTTTCAGCGAGTCCTCGAGTTCTTTTATTCTTAGGTCAGCCTTTTCATTCACCGCCTCCACTTCTCGAATTTTTTTTCTCAAATCATTGATGGATTTTCTGTAAGGAGAAAATGCAATTAATTGTGATTGTAAAAGATTTACATTAAGTATATTACTTTGGAAAAGCCCAATAATAAACACTTGTTCCAATTTTCTCTGAATCTATGATTCCATCATCAGCTAGCTCCGTCAACACTCCCTTGACCGACTGCTGTACAATACCTTTCTCTTTAGGAGCAATTTTCTCCAAATCTTTCAATTGAAAAACGTCCTGTGACTCGTGGAAAAGTTCAAGCATTTTCGTGCGCTTCTCCTCAGCAGACAGAGGTTTCTTCTTTGACATTTTTGAAACCTCTTTTTTTTTGTTCTTTCAGCGATCCTGCAATGAAACAATTTCTTCTTCACTTGGACGAAAAACTTGCTCTAGGAAGAAAATTCATAATTCAAGATCTAGACGAAGGTCATTTATTTATATCAACAGACATCGTTGAAACTCTACAGGCTCGTGTTGACGATTTAATGGACAAAATCAGTTTCCCATTGCATGAAAAGGATCCATAAATTAACAACAACTAAAAATACAATAAAAACTTTAAAAGATGACAGGACGTGAATCGAATAGAATTAAGGATGCAGATAAAAAGCGTGTTCTTGATGAGGCTGCTAGAGAACGACGTGCCCGGAAAGCTCTCGAAGCCTTGGAGCAGGATAATTTCCACGAAGATCCACATGCCGACTTGGTTATGTCCAAGAAACTACCGAAATTCCAAGACAGCCTCAAAAGTACGAAGGAAAAGAAACCTAAACGTAAAACTTTGGAATCCAAAGCAAAATATAAAAAATCACTACAACAGCTTTTGGAGGAAGAGAAACAATTGAGACCAGAAGGACCAAATTGGTTTACGGCACAAGCCAAGCCTTCCAAATATCCACCTAGACACTTTTGTGCAGTTTGTGGAGTATTTTCCAAGTACAGTTGTACCGCATGTGGCACAAGATACTGTTCCATTCGTTGTCTGCACACTCATCAGGAAACGCGTTGTCTCAAATGGACTGCGTAGAAATTAGAATGTAAATTATATAAAAACTTTAAGATATTAAATGATTTTTTTTTAAACTCAACGTCCTTAAAATAAAGTGTCTTTGTTTTAATCTTAATTTTGTGAGCCTCAGCACTTGGGACAGGATATTACAATAGAACGACATACCTTTGCCAATTGGGTTTTGATAAATACGACTTTTGAATGGCATAGTTTGGGAGAAGGATTGAGGAAGTGTACCTATAGGATCGAAGAATTGAACATCAAATTATGATTGCCACAGAGCTGTTAATTTTATTCGTACCTATTGGATGTTATAGGCAAGAGAAACGTATAAAAGATCTTGGAAAATGGACGGAGCTCATTCTGATAACAACAAAAGATCTAATTCTTCAAAAACAACCTTTAAAGTCGTTGAAGCGGTTCTCTAAACAATAATGTCTGCAATAAAATAAATCCCATTTAATACAAATATTAAAACATGTTTCTTGTTTACCAAATAAGAAATAATTTTGAGAATTTATTCAAGTAGTAATAATTGAAAAAATGTTACTTTTCATAAATTTGTATTCAAATAATTGGAAATAAAATTATTTCAAAAATCAAAACAAACAAAACCAGTATGACATTTATGTCAATTTTAGAACTGTTTCTTTACTTTATAAAATTACTAGTGCTATTTTCTACGATTTTGTAAGTGGAGTTCTGTTCAAAGTTCCTTGCAAAAGCTTAAGTTACTTTCTAGCTAAAGTTTGACTTTAATTTATAAGGTAGTTGGTGACTAATGATTTAAGAAAGATTTAATTCCTATGTCAGTAATGAATTTAATTTTGTATCTCGTAAGTCATGACTTAAATTTTTATACTCATAAGTTACTTACGAATTACATTTTGTTCTAATTCATAACTCAATAACGAATTTATAAATTCTTTGTTTTTTTTTATTCACAAGTCATCTACAGACTCAAGACATAATTATGTTTTAACTTTATTGAAACGTTGGGAAAGTTCATTTGGCTTTTCAGTTTTTTGTGACAAATCTTACAGAATCAACAAACCAGGATGAAAATATAAGCTTAAGTCATCGCAGGTATTAATTTTCAATTTGTTGAATATAGGGCTATAGGGGTTATAAATATTAATCAAAGTCATAAGACGCTTACAAAAATCCAAAATGCTTTGGCTATCAGAAAGTATTGAACTGTGAAAGTGAATGATTTGTTTACAAAAAAGTAACTTTTTTGGATTGAAAGGAAAACGAAAATAAAAAGAAAAACGTCATCTAAATCAAAAGAAAATTGTTCAGCATTTAATAAACCAAAGTTTTTCTTTTTTTTTCTGTCTAACGCTTTCAGCTATTTGTCAGAAAACTACATAAATACTCGATTCGCCATATGGTTTAAATTTAAAACATGAATTATTTATCTCATAAATTTTTATCGGATTTCTCAAGCAAGTTAAGCACTATTTACATAAGCACTACCAACAAATGAAAGAATATTTGTCCATTTTGACATTTCTTTCACATGAGAGTTTTTAATTCATCGCACAGCCGGACACCAGTCACCACCGAAACCAAAACAAGAATTGTTTTTTAGGTGAAGTACAACCGATTATTTTATTCGTTGCGAGTTTGAATAATGTGGAACTCGATTAAAGTTTGACAGTTCGTATCAACTACAATTTTTTTCGCTACGAATAAATTTGTTTTCTTAAATTTATTAATATATGATATTGAAAAGTAATAGTATGCATCATAAATCAAATAGAAACTATATTGATATCGTTTTGTTGAGAATTTCTGTGGAAATATGTCTTCAAATGTAAATAAAATTCACATTTTGTAATTCATTTGTCGTTTTGTGTTCGCGCTCATGTGAATGCTGCTTTAGAGCATATTGATTTTTAACTTTATTCATTTTGTAATTTGAAGTTATAAAAACAATTTTTGTAATTTTTTATAGTGGTAGTTTGACAGGTTGTCAATGACCGCATTCATTAAGCTGGACCTATAGTCATGAGAAGCAGTTGGCATGACAAGAATAACTCTTGGAGGATTTGTCAATTGATCGCAAGAGGTAGTATTAAAATAAAATGTAATGTTCCCAAAACACGTGTTAAAATTAATACATAATATTTAACCCGCCAACGGTGACATAAATTTAACTTAAATCCTTTAACTTACGAGTACATCTCAGGGACCGTGCTTTTGAACGAAATTTTGTTTCTAATCATTCGTTTAAAAGTAGATGCTTTTATTTTTAAAAATTGTTCTTTGTCTAGTTGCCGGCATACATCATACTATTAATAATTAAGATAGAAAAAATTATCAAAAAGTTCGTGTCTCCAAAAAACTAGCGGTACACATCTTTCCATAGAGAATTTTTAAGATGTAGAGCAAGGCCGTAGGTGTGTTGTACCTACACAGAACAAAAAACTGAACAATCACTCAAAGCTTCAAAGTTATACCCTATTCAGAACGAGAAAAAAAACATGTTCTTACAAAAGAACTAAAAGCTTGGTGAAAAACATCAGTTTTTCAATTCATATTATTTTCCAAAACACAAGTTTTTGTGAAAATCAACCAAAAGGTATATCGATAGATATTCTGAATGGACAAATTTACAGTTAACATGAAGCTGTCAAAAATAAAAAAAAATCAATCAAATTAATCATGTCATTATTAATAGAGTTCGGCACCAATCTCTCTCATCAAAAATACATGCTTTTGGTATTAATGAGTTACTTGTTCTTTGGTTTAGAAAATATCTTTATAATTCAATACAAGTTGTATTGGATAGTTTCAAATTTAAAAAACATAAAATAAATGCTGGTATCCCTTAGGGCTCGTTTGGTTTCCGACTGTCTTCCTTGTACAAACAATTACTAATAATTCTAATCCATTGAACTATTTCGCTAGTGACAGTAACTTAAGCTTTTCATATTTGTTTCTAGATTCACATCCTTGTCCTTCACATGTGAAATTTCAACGGCAGCGTATGATAAGCTCATTGAATTCCGATCTCGACAGCACTGTCCAATAGGAAACTAAGCACCGTGTTGACTTTAATGCTTCAAAAACTCAATGCTTTCTCTTGTCTTTAAAGCGTAAACCACCACCGATGTCACTATCCATGATTGGCACTTGCATCAAGGAAAATATTCAACTTAAATAAAACTCGGATATTTGGACAGTTGACCCTAGAACAAAATAAGTGTCTTAGATAGGGTCAAAAAAGAGCTTCGAAAATGATAGGCGATAGAACTATAACCGAAACATTTTTATCAACTAAACACCGCCGCAATGTTTCATGCCTTTCGTTGCTTTACAGGTTCCTACAAAAAATGTTCCTTCGAATTAGGCAGTTGCACTCCCCCCATCAAACAATTCAGCAGTAATACGTTCACATCCAAGATTGCTCATCAGTTTACCCTTGAGCTTAATTTAAGACGTACTGATAAGTATAGAGACTTTTGTTACCACTCATCAAGAATGTGGAAAACTTCACCGAACTCTGTTTTTAACTTCAATTTAAAAATTAAAAATTTTATGGCCATTGTGCATCGGTATCTCCTCTTAAATCTTACCCTTTTTCCTAACACTCGCACTGTTTAGGGTATTAATAACCCCTTGAATGAAAAAAAATACATTTTTGTACTCTTTAAATAAATTAAATTGGGTGGCACAACAGTTCGTTGTGAACCAGAGCCTAGTGACTTACAACTCTCAACCATTCCTGTGTGCGAGTTCTGTCACCAATCCGATTCCTTTCATAAATTTAAGTTCATAATAAAAACGAGAAGCTCTCGGAAACCAACATATTTAAATGTCAAAATGGAAAACTGTCATTTTGTTCGTATCCTATGATTTTCTTTCAACAAGCATTCAGACTCATTACAAAATACGATGAGTAGCCTTTAGGCCAAAGTGGTATTCAAATAATGCCAATTTTAGCTTTTTTTACTGTAAGATTGTCAAAGAATCATTCTTCGGTTTATTTTAAACAATATGAACATTTTTGTTTAACAAATGTATGCTTATGTTTAGGCGAGTTACTTAAATTAGTTTTTTAACGTTCTTAATAATTTGTCACAAATAAAATTAGTTTTTGTTTAAGAAAAAAATATTGGGAAACGCAAAAGTTAAACATTAAAATTAATCCTTATATTTTAAGCCAAATGTATTATGTATTTATGTCGAAAATCATTTATACATACAATCAACATTTTTTGGAAATAATTTTGGTAAGTAGTTATTAAGAGGGCTTATAAATATACGTTTTACGTTTGAATCAATTTAAAAAATATTGACTTGTTTTTGAACTATCGAATTTATAAAAATGCAATATTTCCAAAAACAAATTTATAACTAAAATTAGACATTTTTTGTCATTAAATATTATTTAGAAAATACAAATAGTGGTTGCATTTTAAAGGGGATTTTCCACATTTCATTTGACATTTCTCAATGTCACACTTGTTCAATTTAAAACAATCTAGCAACGCATTAAAGTCATTTAGGCTTCTTTTGAATGTAGGCTGAACAATATCATAACAAAAAGAAATGATAATAATTTCCTAAATATTTTGCAATTTTTTCAAAATCAACGCTAACGCTTAAAATGTAACCACCCTTTAAACGAGAGCAGAAAAAAAATATGTACATCAGTGCATTAGCTCCTCTTAATTTAGAGTTTGAATTGTTTTTTAGGTTAATCCCATTTAATTCATTACAATTTTCCTGATTACAGTATCGTTTATAAAAATATTGTGTTATAAAGTAACAATAGACAAGCTCCAGAGTTTTTGAGTGTTGAGGGAAAATTCACACTTTGTAAAAAGTTCTACACGAAAAACGTCTAAATAAAAATCCCACTGTAGTTATAGCCTTAATATAAGAAAGAACCGAGCAAAAATCTATCGCCCACAAGATGTCACCCCAAATCTCCATTAAAAATTCCCACTCAATCAAATGATTGTATAATCAAAATGGCCCAACCAACATAGAACTTCCACTCAAATTCAGTCAGAATATAAAATCTTCCAGCTGAGAAGGCTGAAGATTTCGTCCGGTGTCATAGAAAAAAGTTGATTTTTTGTGCAAAAAAGTTTTCCGATTAAATCCGAGCTGCAATATAAAAAGAGCTCTTACCTAAGCTCCCAAGTGTTGTGATTTTTTTTTGAACCCGTGTTCTTAAGGAATTTCCCAAAGGAATTAATCGTTTTTTCTAATTATGGCTGCATCTTTAAGATTATTGCAGGGCCAGGTAAGTGCATATACCTAAGTGTGCTGTTACCTCACATCTTTTATTTTTTTTCCTTTGGTACTTCTTATTTTTGTGGGTGTGAATATTCCGGGTTTTGCAGAAACAACTCTCTCCAGGAATAGAAAAATTCAAGAATTCTAGAAACTACGATATCCTGAAATAGATCTTTGCAGGGATTCTTGATGTGGAAAATTCTTTATTCTTCTTTGCCACATAACCTAACTTTACATAAAATTGGTTATCTAACCACCCGAGAACGGACGTCCTAGCGAATTTTTCGTCTTCGTTTTCGGTGTCGATGTTGTTTTTGGTTTTTTTAATGCGATTCTTCTTTTTAGTCAGACGTTGACAACGACGAAGACGGCGATAAAGGTTTTGCTTGCCAAACGTGGGTCGCTGAACTTTTGATTTAAATTTTGTTTTTTGAGGGTCACTTTCGGTTTTGGCAGAGAATCTTGAAAATCAAGATCACCAGCGGTAGGAGAAGCACATTAAGAAGCAAAATAAGGTAAAACTTTTATTTTGCTTCTCCGACGTCGTTTTCGTCTTCGCCGTCGTCATCAAACTTTGAATTTTAATAAGTCGGCGGCATCACATGGCTGAATAATTTCTTATCACTGGTTTAACGAAATAAGAATTTTTGTATAGCAAACAAAAACAACAATTTCCAGCTAAAGTTTGAGAGTTACATGTTATGCTTATTGATTTATTTGTTTGTTTGGGGCTGTTGGGCTATAATGACCGAGTGACTTAAATGACAAACAAAAATTGAGTCAACTTTCGCTGTTACCTACGACTACGACGACACGAAACCTCCCACAACCTAAAGACATTTATCATACTTAAATTCAAGCTTATTATGAAACTGCAGCTAAGGTCACAAGACCAAGAGTTAGAGCTTTTTTTTGCGACCAGATAAGCCGTTGTTTGTTTGTGTAATAGTAATTTGAAAAAAGTGTTTGTTTACGGTTAAGAACTCTATTATTTTAATTGATTGCAATTTGCATTCGATTGGGAAGTAGATAGCCTCAGAAAGTTGGCTCTCTGTCTTTCTGTTTCTCTTTTAAATAGGTTTAAGTTATGCAATTAATATTCTCTTGAATTTAATTTGAATGCAAATGATATTTAATTAATTCTTTAATGTTGTATCTATATTGTTATTTATGAATTTTATATTTTTTGAGCGGGATATTGTGAGAAAATTCTTAAAATAGATCAAATAACATCAAATTGTCTCACTCTCTCTCTCTCTATCTTTCTCTTGACTGTTGTTCGAAGTGAGAAAAATTATTTAAATAGTTCAGGACCAACGCACTTCTTTTACAATTGATCAAGTCTGTCGAATGCAGTTGGTAATGGATGGTATTTTTAAAGATAATTTATAAATAGACAGAAGAACAACAAATAGTCAATGTTAAGATTATTTTATAGGAACAATGTAGATACATAGGCATGTATGAAAGTTTAACCCTGAAGATTTTTTTTTCAAGATAATTCTTATCAGCTAAGTTGTCTAAGAAGGTAGGTAACACTGTGATAAATAATTTAATTGAATTTTAAAAAAACCAATTTGTACTTGTTCTTGCTTAAATTAGTTACAATCTATAGATTGACTAAAATCAATACAGACATTAAATTATTTATCAAAATTATAAAAAAAAAATTGTTTTAAAACAATTAAGTAAGTTTTCTCTGTTAATTTTGTTTTGTTAGCATTTGTTACTGAATAAATGTTAACTTAAAATATAGGTTTTTAAAATAATAGCAAAAGTTAGTTATTGAGATAACGGTGTGGAAAGAAGCTTTAAGTTACATTTGTTCATAGCCACTGCACGTTTAAGTAATTCCAATTTTTGTTTGTTATTGAAAAATACTTCTAATCGAATTATAACTTTAAATAATAGGAATGTAATTATTATTAAATATTGTAAGTTATTGCTATAAAAACCGTATCAGGCAAGTGGCTGTAGTGGTCAAATAAATTCCAGTCGAGATTTCCAAACGTTGTTCAGGAGTAAGGTTATTCTTTAGCTGCGTTCAATCTCTTGTTGGATAGGGTATCTTAGATAGGTGAATTTTTATATACATACCTTGTTGAACTAGTTGGTTAGCTGTATTGAGATAGCTGTCAAAAAATAAACCAACTTTCAGCTTTATACAAAAAGCAGAGAAAAAGCTTTGAACTCAAAATTATTGTAAGATAAAACATTTAATGGATAATTCAACTGCGTAACAATTTTATAAATATGAGATAACCTTAATTCGGATGGAAATAACTTCTTCATTGTCTATTATGTACAGAACATCCTCAAATACAACTTCAACTCACATTTTGTATCTTTTTGTTTATCAACAAATACAAAAAGCTGGAATCAATGTTCAAGTTTTTTGGAATTTAATCGTGTGTTGAATTAGCTGTTTTGTCAGATGCTACATAACCCAGAAATTCTTGCATACCTTTGTATTCCTTTTTTGACATCTCAGCTGTTTTTGATCAGCTGTTATTATACACGTAAAACACTTACAAAAATGTATCCGGATAGCCTATCTATCTGAGATTGATCGCAGCCATTATGAAATGGCAAACCAAGCTGTGCCTAAATCAAGATACAGCTGTCAAAAAAACCAACTTCGAAAAAAGTATTGCAAAATTGAACCCACACGTCTAAATAACACCTTCTAGTCACACCTTACCTAACCTATGCCTTTCTTTAAATATATGCATAGAATTTGGAATAATTCATAATAGAAATTTTACAAAAAAAAAAGAACCGTTCACAATATTCATATGCAATTTTAATAAGAAAAGTAAAAAGATATACATATGTACTATAAACCGTTTTCTAAATATAAAAATGCCTTTAAATTGAAGCTTATAGAGCCTCATAGTTGAAATTTGAAAGAGACTCTGGTATTTAAACAAAATTGATGATTTTTCAAAGATCGGCTCTGAATATCATTGAGGAGCTTTTAAATGGCCTCAAAATAAAATTTAATTTTTAATATTTTATCAAATCTTAATTTATCGAAATGTTTTTTTTTTTTGTTGTATGTGCTGCCATTTAAAAAGCTTACAAATTTAGCTAACCACACAATCTCCCAATTAAAATATCTAACACGCTTTTTACCATATACAATAAATTGCAGATTTTAGATTAGTCTATCACAAGTGCTACACACAAAAATTATACAAAAATTTAGAATAAATGCAATTATTATTTATGTGTCAGCAGGCCTGCCTTCCCTCAGGCCTTCTATCGGAAAATGTAAAAATTTAATCAATGCACAATTACAAAATAAGGTGAAAATGATGGTTAAACACCCATTCATAAAACAGTTAGAGAATCGGTTTCCTTTGTCATTGCATAACTTGCTCTAGAAAATAAAAGATGCAAAGGATACAAAATTTGGAAAATTATTCCCAAGTTAAGACAGGCAAAAATATAATTTATAATTTTCTTAAAAATTGCCTTTAAGTAGAAAAAAATATTAAGTAAGAACGTTAGCACCAACAGAGACATGCTATAGCATTTGAAAAGCCAGAAATTCATTCTTTAACTAGCAATCCCGGCGATCTTCGTTTCGCCACCAGATGGCTTTGTTTATTGTACATCATTATTCTTGATCGTTTACTTAACCAAGCATAATTCTGACTAATGTTTGGGAAAACATTTTCAATAAAACCTAATTGAGAGTCTACAAATCGGCAAAAGTGGTTTTTAAGAGTAATTAATCCCGTAGTCGCATCAACTGGCACTTTTCCATTTCCAAAAGAAAACAATTGTTTAGAAAATTGTGCAGCACTTTGATCATTTTGAAGTTGAACTTTCATATTAGTGTTAAGCGATAATGTTTTTACGTTATTCCACAAAAGTGCACCCAATTCATCGGCAGGTGTTCCACGGGGAATTACTGGCAACGTCTGCCTGAAATCGCTTGCCAACAATATCATCAAGCCGCCAAAGATGTTGTTACTTTGTCGAAGATCCTTCAGTGTGAAGTTAAGTGCTTCAAGTGATTTCTTATGTGCCATTGTGCACTCATTCCAAACAATGAGCTGGCATTGCATCAAAAATGTTCCCATTGCACTGGATCGGGAAATATTGCATGTTGGAGTATCAATTGTGTTTAAATTGAGTGGCAACTTAAGCGCAGAATGTGCAGTACGATCGCCATCTAGAAGAGTTGCCGCAATTCCAGATGATACTAACGTAAAAGCGATGTCACATTTTGATCGAATAGTGGCTAAAATCAATGAAATGACAATTGTTTTTCCTGTTCCTCCAGGTGCGTCCAGGAAGAATAGAATAGCTCTCGATTTAATTCCTGGTTCAATGCATTATGAAAATCGCTACCACTTCTCAAAAAAAAAAGTGGAAGTAGATATGAGGAAAAAAGCGAAGTAGATTGAGGAAAAAAGAAACCGATGTCAAAAATGAACTTTTTCATATTATTCTACATATTTTTAAATTACATTATTGCTCTAAGATTATCTTTAAAACAAACGTTATTTGCAGTTGATATCGCGACGTTTCTCGAGATATGGTTGAGTAAAAAAATTCAAAAAAGTAAGCTTTGGTTTAGAATACAGGGCCCTTGAAACGTCAAAAAATTAAAAAATTTTCAATCGGACGTAATTTGAAGTGACGTTTCTCGAGATATGGTTGAGTAAAAAAAGTTCAAAAAAGTAAGTTTTGGTTTAGAATACAGGGGTGGAATCGGCTAAGGTGATTGTTGATAAATGACAATCAAAATGATATAATTTGATCTACATAAAGTGATAGTCAAATTGATACCTAAAAAGCTATCACAAAAAAATGTGATAGTCGTTTTCAAACAAATTTGTTTATTCCGAATAGAGCTACCAGACGCTTACACAAACGACTGGAACATTTTCTTAGTTCACTTTGTTTCTTTTAAGAAAACACATTCCTGTGACCGATAAAGCTTACGACATTCGAAAAAAGCAAGAAAAGTAAGAATTTTATTCAAAATCAGCCAATTTGAAACTTTTATTTAGATATTTTATAAGAATCAATTTAAAATTTCACCAAGGCAACAACGAATTTTGACAATTTGAATCTGAAATTGTTCAATCGAATTGAATTGAGTTGAATCATCTTACGCAGACGAAATGAAAATGATAGTCAATTTGACTATCAAAAAGTTGATAGTCAACAATCACCTTAGCCGATTCCACCCCAGGGCTCTTAAAACGTCAAAAAATTAAAAAAAAATTTCAATCGGAACTTATACAATAGCTTTCTAAGCTAAACGTAGTTCACCGCTTTTCTGTTGACATTTTTAGTTAATTTTTTGTGCTATAAACCTCACGGAGTCCGACACCTTTCCATCGAATGCAAAACCGTGGAAATCGGTTCGTTCTGGAGTTATAGCGTCAGGAAGGACCCGGCTTATTTTTATATTGTAGTTTTTTTAACTTGAATTTAATTTTTTGTTTGTATTTCAAACTATTTCTTTTAAAAATTGTATTTAATTAAATATAATTCATGTTTTTAAAATATAATGGTGTTATTAACATTCAATGATAAAAGAAAAACCGGATGCTAAAATGTGTTTTAGTTCTTAAAATACAAAAAATAATGAAAATAATTTTTTTTCTAGAAAACACTTTAGTTTTTTCGAGTTTTTAGTTAATAATAAAAAACAATTAGGCTTAACTAACTAATTTCCGACTAGACGGGCTGTTTTAACGATGTTTTCTTGTCTTAACCCAACATACTCGCTCTAGCCTTTTCGTGCTAATTCTTATACCAATCATCCCGTATAAAGAAAATTGAAGCTTTTTGTTTTTTGGCATAGCACATTTTTGAATACTCGAATCCTCTAAAATGATTTTTTCACAACCTCTTGGGTGCTCAAGTAGAGACGTTAGACGATAAGAACTATAATTTTGTACTCTGGAGATTTGTTCTATTATCTTCCTTAAATTCCTTCAAAATTTCAAAAAATATCTTTTTATTTTTAAAAACTTACTTTTAGAACGATTACGATAATGATTTTACAAAAACATACATTAATAAACAAAACGTGTCTATAGACATTGCGAAGGACTGTCATGAAGTCTCGATTCCAATCCCGGCCTTTGTCATCTAAGTCTTTTTTTTCGGTACTACTTTTTGCGAGGAATTGACAAATACACCAAAAGAAATTCTTGTCATGAAAAGTGCTTTCTCAAATTTTAAGTCATATAAACTGAAGGAATGGTTGATTGTTGTAAGTCACTAGGTTCTGGTTCTTTAAGAGCAGATATTTCTAATTTGCCAAAAGGCAAAAATATTACTTCGGAACTGTGTACTATATTTAAAAACTATTTCCTGAGTGTAAAGGCTAATGTAAGTGTCTATGGACGCTTAAAAAATACTTACGAATAATTATTAAGTTTGTTTCAAAAAAATAGAAACTTTAAGTTCTAAATTGTCGAAAAGAAATAAATTTCTTAAACACAGAAATGGTTTAAAAATTGAGTAAAACCGCATTAAAAAATGATTTTAAAAACTTCCCCAAATCATTCAAGCCCCAGCTAGTTAATTAACATTTAATTTTCTATCGATATTGATGACACATTAACCCACTGACAGTTATCCCGATCCTCTAACAAATATTAAGAGATTGAAGTGAGACCTATAAAATTGTGTAGATGTTTAAAAAATTCCTAGAGCTTTTGCGACACCATACGAAAAACATGTTTAAAGACTTCAGATTTTTCTATAGACATAGAACAAGCTCTAAACTAATAGTATATATATTGTGAATCAAGTTCAATCAATATTTATATTGTTTTATGCGCGAAGAATCAATGTACATATGTTGTGTATCAAGTTTTGACATCAAAGAAATTAACACGCAGCAGGTACAAAATATAAACATTTGATTGTAAAATTAAACAACAAATCGTAAACAAAAATGTTAAATTATAATAATAGCTCGTTATTTGCACATGTTTCCCAATATTGTTTTTGTACGAAACTTAAAAGTCGAAATATTTTTTTTCCTGGGCACGAAATTCTGAATGTTGTTGAAACAAAATTACTAAAAATTTAAAGCCTTGAGATAAGAATTGTGTTTGATGCCATAAAACACAATGTTTTGTCAAAATATTAAAATTTCGATTCTGGTTCTTTAAGCTTTACGTCCTTTATTTTAACTAACAGCTCTATTTTCTTTAACTATGAAATGGAAATCAGTTATTTCTTATCAGCCAGTGAGAAATCCGCTGATCGAAAATTCGTGGAAATTAAAATTGGACCTCGTTAGAATTCCAATGGATTAGATAAGAGTAATCACAATCAAATAAAACATTCATAGTTTTCGAAAGGTTCAAACAAATGGATTTGTTAATAAAAATGTATAGACAGAGCTTTAAAGACATTGGCGTGGATATGAATCAATGAAGACCCTTGTATAAAATGTGTGCAATTATAAATTTCTAAAATTGGTATTCATTAAATTAATGCTAAAACCAATATAGAAATATTCTAATATGTTTTCAGTTCGAAAATTATTCCAAGCTTGATTGTTACAAATTGCCATATTATTGTTCATTAAGCTCAAAAATATCATATGAGCTAGCTAATATTTCTCTTGAGTCAAATTTGTATAATAATTTGTCTTTAAAAATCGGAAGAAAATGAAACAAGTTTACTGAGTTACACAAGTTGATTCATCAATAAACACTGTGGTCTTAGGTCTTGGAGGCCAATTCAAGGTTCCGTAACGTGAAGATACGAGGGCACCTTAGCTTAACTTCAAAAAATCAAGTGTAACTTGTTGCGGCGTCTTATTGAAACCACAATTCCTTCATGGATGTTCCATTTATAAACTTAAAAGTCAGCATCGTTCTTTAAGAAGTACTCGTATGTACTAATTATTGACATATCACTTCAAACTAAAGTGGGCTTTATCGCTAAACAAAATACTGTAGGGATCAAAGGCAGTCATATCTAAGCCTTGCAAGGGGATCGTATGTTACATTTCTATGGAAATCCCTAATTAAGCGGAAATTACAAGCATTTTAAATGAAGCACGATTTTCGGACAAATTCCAAGGCACGTTGCTGTTTGCAATCAGAAAAAAATGCGGTTCTTTTATGTCTTTAAAACAAACTAGATTAATACATCGTAAGAAACGTACAAGTCCTAACATTCTGCGTCCAAACTGGCATCAATTGCATGGCTAAATGTGAGAGAAAAATGATGAAGCTGTTTTATTTAAAACAAGATAAAGATAACAGATAATTTGAGATTATTTTATCTTAAATCGACAACACTTATGAATCTTTTCTTATCCGAAAACGAGAGCAGGCGTAAATGATTTGCTTACAAAATATGTACGTCTCAAAAAAGTATCGACTACTACGATGCATAATAAAGCGTGTTCATAAGTTAAAGCTGTAGTATTAAAAGATAACGTTATCTCAACTTGCTAAGAATGAATTAAATAATACTTATAAATTAATTGTTGATAAAGTTGAAATTCTTATGTCAGGTTTTGCCTGATTATAATCTTTTGCAAATAAAAAAAACTCGACCTTTGGAATGTCTAACAACTCCGTAGAAACATAGCAAAATATATTTAAAACAATTTTTATTTTGTTTCTTTCAGGCTCGCAAAGTTGGCCAATATGGATTCGATGTTCAGTCACGCAACTTCCACGCCTCGTGCGCAGTTGCCTCCAAGGTGGCTATGTCCAAATTCGACACCGACGTCTACCTTCCATACGAGAAGCTCGCCAAGAACTTGGATGTAGTACGTAAGCGTTTGAACCGCCCTCTGACTTTGTCAGAGAAGATTCTCTACTCCCATTTGGACAACCCCAAAGAGCAGGAAATTGAACGTGGTACCTCCTACCTTCGTCTGCGTCCCGATCGTGTTGCCATGCAAGATGCTACCGCTCAAATGGCTCTATTGCAATTCATCTCGTCTGGTTTGAAGCGTGTCGCTGTACCCTCAACCGTTCACTGCGATCACTTGATCGAAGCCCAGGTTGGTGGTGTGAAGGATTTGGCCCGTGCCAAGGATCTGAACAAGGAAGTGTACGAATTCTTGGCTTCAGCTTGTGCCAAATACGGTTTGGGTTTCTGGAAACCAGGCAGTGGTATTATCCATCAAATCATTTTGGAGAACTACGCCTTCCCCGGTCTCGTGATGATCGGTACTGACTCGCACACACCCAATGGAGGTGGTTTGGGCGGTCTGTGCATCGGTGTCGGTGGTGCTGATGCCGTTGATGTAATGGCTAACATCCCATGGGAAGTGAAGTGCCCCAAGGTTATTGGTGTGCATTTGACTGGCAAGATCAGCGGCTGGACATCACCTAAGGACGTTATCTTGAAGGTTGCTGATATCCTCACCGTCAAGGGTGGTACCGGTGCCATTGTTGAGTACCACGGCTCTGGTGTTGATTCGATTTCCTGCACAGGTATGGCCACCATCTGTAACATGGGTGCTGAAATCGGTGCCACCACCTCGTTCTTCCCCTTCAACAACCGCATGGCTGACTACTTGAAATCCACCGGCCGTGGAGCAATCGCTGGCGAAGCACAAAAACACAAGGACAATCTCTTGACCGCCGACAAGGGCTGTGATTACGATCAAATGATCGAAATCAACTTGGACACTCTGGAACCCCATGTCAATGGTCCATTCACTCCCGATTTGGCTCATCCAATTAGCAAATTGGGTGCTAACTCAAAGAAGAATGGCTACCCCATGGACATTAAGGTTGGTCTTATTGGATCCTGCACCAACTCTTCATACGAAGATATGGGTCGTTGCGCCAGTATTGCCAAGAACGCAATGAAACATGGTATCAAATCGAAGATTCCCTTCAATGTAACACCCGGATCGGAACAAATCCGTGCTACCATTGAACGTGATGGTATTGCCGCAACATTAACGGAATTCGGTGGTACTGTATTGGCTAACGCTTGTGGTCCATGCATTGGTCAATGGGATCGTAAGGATGTTAAGAAGGGCGAAAAGAACACCATTGTTACATCTTACAATCGTAACTTCACCGGACGTAATGATGCCAATCCTGCTACCCACTGCTTTGTCACAAGGTTAGTTTCTTTTTTATCTATTTTTTGGTCTTCAATGAGTAAAAGATTTTTGCATGAAAGGAACATTTTTAACTAGAGTGTAGCCTTTGAGAGAGATGGTAGAAAAAGTTAGAAAGTAACCAGACTTTTGCCTTTAAGAATGGTATATCAGCATCTAACTGAGGAGCCTAACTGTAGTATCTTAAAAAAACTAATCACACTAATGGCTATTTGAGTCTAGCTTAACATTTCATTCAGAACAAGTCAAGCTTCCCTCCGAATCCTTGTTTCAACAAAGTAAAAATAGGGCTTCTTGCTATAAGGCAAAACTTAGCCTAAAAGACAAAAGCTATTCAATTGAAATTATGTACATATATAGGTTTGGTACATGAATTATTTTGGCATCTTGTCTGTTAAGAAAAATGTTGTTCGACGTTAAGTAAAATTGGTCATTTAGTGTTTCTTTTAGAGACAATTACATAAACGCTTTTTTTTAATTAAATAAAAATACACATCTACAAAATGACTTATTTTTTCAGACTAATTGTTAGCGTTATTTTTCTAGATTCTAGATTTGCAACACTTGACATTTGCCTAAATTTAGACCGGATTGCCATTTTCTATTTCAAGTAATTTGCAGAATTTTTGATTTTCAGTGTTTTTGAGAATATTTAGCACTTAATTTTGCGCAATAGTTGAATTTGTTAAACTTGACAAAATTAAAAATAGGAATTTAGTTGATTAGGAAACAAAAAACAAACTAAAAAAGGTCATAGGTCTCTTAAAAGTCAAGTCATATTCCAGTCATTTAAATTTCTTTCATGAAAAATAAATAATCTTTTTCTAATTCCTCTGATATTGTTGACTCAACAAATTTGTGTTTATCTTCTGTAATTTTAGTCCTGAATTGGTGACAGCTCTCTCAATTGCCGGTCGTCTTGATTTCAATCCATTGACCGACAGTTTGAAGGGTTCAGATGGCAAGGAATTCAAATTGGATGCTCCATTTGGTGATGAATTGCCATCAAAGGGTTTCGATCCCGGCATGGACACATACGATGCTCCACCAGCCGTAAGTTTATTAGCATTCTTTTTTCCCATTTTCCCATTTTACCAACTTACAAATTCTTTGATATTCTTCTAGAACGGCGATAACCTTAAAGTAAATGTAGACCCCAATAGTCAACGTCTTCAACTCCTCGAACCATTCGATGTCTGGAACGGCCAAGATTTAACCGACATGACTGTTCTAATCAAAGTTAAGGGAAAGTGCACAACTGATCACATCTCTGCCGCTGGTCCATGGTTGAAATACCGTGGTCATTTGGACAACATCTCCAACAACATGTTCATTGGTGCTACCAATTCTGAGAACAACGAAATGAACAACATCAAGAACCAGAGAACAGGCGAATGGTGTGGAGTACCTGAAGTTGCTAGGGACTACAAAGCCAATGGCATTAAATGGGTTGCTGTTGGTGATGAGAACTACGGTGAGGGTTCATCTCGCGAGCATGCCGCTTTGGAACCACGTCACTTGGGTGGCCGTGCCATCATTGTCAAATCTTTCGCCCGTATCCACGAAACTAACTTGAAGAAACAAGGTCTCCTTCCTCTCACTTTCGCCAACCCCTCTGACTACGATAAGGTATGACAAACGACAAACTTATAAATTCGTCTTTTCTAATTTTATTTTAAATTTCAGATCCAACCAACTGACAAAATCTCCCTGCTCGGACTTAAGGGTTTGGCAGCTGGCAAACCAGTTGACTGTGAAATCAAGCATGCCGACGGCAAAGTAGACAAGATCAAGCTTAACCACACATTGAACGAACAACAAATCGAATGGTTCAAGGCTGGCAGTGCCCTCAACCGCATGAAGCAAATATCTGGCAATTAAATGGCCTTTCCCTAAACAAAATCCCTCAGGTTCCCTCAAACAAAAACACCAAAACCAACAAAAGAAAAAGAAACAACTCGTCTCTAGTTTTAGAACATCATTTCTCTAAAATACTTAATAACATGAGTAGTAGGACAGTTCCATTAGTCTTTCCTACGATTTAAGTTTGAATGTCAGTTAATTTTTGTCACATTAGAACAGAGCAGGCGATCATCTAGCTACCGATTAATACTGTTTAAAATATTTTTTTTTTTAATTTGAAAGCGTATTTATGTTGTTCTAAAATAATAATAATAATTGCGAAATATTAAATTAATATTGTTTCATATTTTAAAAACGAAAAAAATACATTTATACATAAAAGCCTACAAATAATTATAAATATTCAAAATATCTGCTGGCGATGTTTATATTTAAAAAAAATATAAATAAAATGAAGAAAAAAAACAAATGTTAAATGATATTAAATGCGAACGAACTTTTTTGCGGTAGCCAATGGCAACATCTTATATTTAAATTTTTTTGTTAAATAGTATTAATTAATAAAAAAACTAAACAAAATTAATAAATGTTGTTTTACTGATTCCTAATCTATTCTATTTTTCTTTATCACTCTTGGTGTTTACAAAATGAAGCACTTTTTGAGAAAATCAAAAACGAAACCGGGAGTAGATTTTAGCGTTCCCCAAGGTAGGCACTTAGGTCCTCTTCTATTTATTCTGACGAACAAAATTGTTAAACAAATATTCACCTTACTCACTCAAAGCTGCGTCCACTAAGCTTTTTAAAACAATTGTCGATGCATAACTCTTCTCTTATTGCACTAAACCCCGAAAGTTTGTCATTCTAGTGTGAAAAGAGTAAGTACATAAGTAGAGCTTCGGGTTTGGATGGCATCCCAGACGAGTTTTTGAAAAATGCCACAATTTTTACAATATATATTGTTCTTACTTAACTGAGTATTCAACAACGAAGAAATACCAAAGAACTTCAAAGAGCCATCCATTTTAGCGAGCTATAAAAAAAGGGACCCTAATCTCCCCGAAAGGTACAGAGGTATCTCTGTTCTCAATTCATTACGAAAACTGTTTACTCAGATGCTATATCTAAGACTTATACCTTGGGTTGGAACAATAAACAAAATAAGTTGTTTTCAGCTAACCTCTCTACAGGTGATCTAATTTTTACTCTAACTAATGTCGCTAAACGTTTTTTGGATACAAAAAAAAAACTAATCAATGCTTTTTCTGTAGATTCAAAAGCTGCCTTTGATACTATAAACAGAAAACTATTACTTTTCAAACTAGAAGGTGTTGGATTATCAACAACATTTTTAAGAACTTCTTTCAAATACAACAGCGGTAGTTTCTAATGGTAAAACCTCTTTGCAGCAATTTAAGACAGAAGTGGGTGTCCCGCAAGGTTGCATTTTGAGTGCTTTGCTCTTCTCACTTTTTATTAACAACATTGGAGATGTGTTCCAGGGTGTGTATATTTTGGTGATTTGCTTATTAAGGTGTTTTTATATGCGGATGACTTTGGAATTCTTAGTGATAATCCGGAAACTACAACTATAAATTAACAAACTTAACCAGTATTGTAACTCTTGGGATCTTCATATAAATTATTTAAAGTCAAAGATTATGGTTTTTAGATCTCATAATCATAATGTACCTTAATGGTGAAAGAATAGAGGTAGTTAAAAAATTTAAATACTTAGATTTTACAATAACACAAAATTTAAACATCGGACCTCATATAAAAGATAAAACATCAGTTGTGAAATAAGCCATTACCTGCATTTGGTCAAGTTTTTTTTAATAACAAATGTATCGAACTGATGGTAAAATTCAAAGTATTTGTTGCAACAATTAAAAGTTCAATCTGTTATCCTAATGAAGTGTATGGTTGCGAAGTATGTGAAGACTTTGAAGTTATCCAGAGATATTTCTTCAAACGTGTATTTAAGGTCCCTTTAAACACACCTAACTAATCAATATATATCGAATCTGGACTACCTCCAATTTTCTTAAAAAAAACTTTAAGGCAAATGCGGACTATATTGTCAAAGTTTTAAAGAGATGTGATAATAAACTTCAAAGAAAAGTACTCATGATTGCACTTCAGCGTTGTTACACGAGCGCCGTTCAAAGATTGGCAAGAATTGGCTGCTAAATTTAATACGACATTGAATTTAGCCTTGAATGACTTTGGTTCATGGAAGGATGAATTCTATGACTGCATCTCAGCAATTGACGCAAACATATTTCAAAATTCTCTGAACCGTGCTTAAGAGTACATGTCAAGAACGATTTACAGTAAACTGAATCACTGTTTGGCGGAATCTAATTATTTTCGAAAAGAATTCACAGTTAACGAGATGAGTTTAATATTTAAGATCCGAACTGAAATGCTAGAGCTTAATTACAGACTTCATAGGGTTCATATAAATCATAATTGTAATTATTCGAGGCCTATAGTGGGTTCTTATGTGATCTAGATCTTCATTTCTTGGTCCATTTGGACAATGTTGTAATACAGGATCATTTCAAGTTTGTATTGAATCCCAATGTTACCACTTTTCACTTTTAAATATTGTAAAATGTGACGTGATACCAAGGGCGGATCCAGACTTTTCATGTGGGGGGGGGGGGGTCACACACTTAGATAGAACACTGTTGTCCAGCAAAGTATGGTCTAACTATTTAATGTGTATGACTCCCTACATATGAAAGCATTCCCAGATTCTAAATATGCCATATTTAAGAGTTAAAACACAATAGTTTAGAGGGTTTTTGCTGCATTTCACGCAGAAATGTAAGAAATTGTTTTGAAACGTAGCTTTTTTTCCAAAAATAAAATATACGTTTCTTGTATCCATTTCTATTTATGCTAAGAACGGTAAAAAAATTCAAAAATCCAAAAAGTGAGACAGGATTTTATGAAGAAATGTCGGGCTTTTTTGATGAAGTTTTTTTGAACTCTATTTTCGGGAGTCTATTATTACAATCGCTATCAGTCTGCTTTCTCGTATTTTGATCTTAAAGAAGTCAACAAAACTTAAAAATTTTAGAGAGAAAAGTGTTTGGTTCTTGAATTTAAGTAAAAAGGTGCTTTTGAGTACTTACATAATTTCTCTAAAAAACTAAATTAAAACAAATTAAGGTAAACAAATAAGTTGGGAAGAAACGTTTGTGTGGCACTCACAAATTACACGTTTCAGAATCTCTTTTCACTTCTAATCTCAAGAGATTCAAAGCTTGTATATCAATAGGTATAACGCGTTTATTATGTTTTTCAATTATCCATTAGTTATGCTGTTTACGAAACATTTATATTGTTGAAATTCGTGTTTAAATATTAGTTCTAGAGCATCCAAAGCAAATTCAATTCAAAAGTAGATTTATTTAATTATTTAAAATCTTTAAAGATCTTTTGTATTCAACAGAAAACCAATTGTGAAATAAATAAAATGCACGACTGGGTCGGTAGAACTTTCTAATTTCTTAAAAAAAGTGTGTTTAAAAATATTTCCTATATTCTAAGATTTGAAAATGTACCTGCAAAATAAGTTTTTCTCAAAAATTTTACTTGTCAACAATTTTTTTTTGACTTCTCTACTGTCGTAATGTCATATTTGATAAAAAGCTCTAGTTGGAAATTGTTTACTAATGCAAAACATACCATATAGTGTGTGTGTGTCAAAAAAATTTAATAATAAAATTGAAGGCTAGTTTAAGGAATTTATAGGCAAGTTAATATAAAATTAATGATCTCTTATTCAAGGTTTCTTCTTAAGAACCTGAATATTTGCTGTTTTTCTTATAAATTTTCATGAAAATAATTTAAAGCATTACTAAAGTTTTTTTCAAATTCTAAATTGAGTGAAAACAAAAATTTTAGCTGTTTTTGACAGTAAACCACTTTTTGGCGAATGTCGTTAAATTACTAATAAATCTATAGATGAAATCTTTACTTATACAACATAACTATATAAGCTTAATAACTTATATGACCCCCCCCTGGATCGTCAGTTGGTTAAAAGTTGATGAATTTGTGCTGCGTTTTTGGAAAAGGCCGATTCATATTATGTTCTTAGTCTAGTCCTCAGTTTAAAGTAGTACTTTTAGTAACAAAGTTTAAGGAAGTAAAATACAAATGTTGTTTTGATATACAAAATATAAATAATTTATAATATAATGGGGGTCATATCCATTAACGCAACACAATTAGTTTTGAATTGAAGGGAAATTATCTCCCAGGGGGGGTCATGTCCCCTATGACCTACCCCCCTGGATCCGCCATTGGTGCGTGTGTATACGTACGGTCGCGACCTTTTTTTAGTCGTCCATAGCCAAAGAGCCAGAAGAGATATTGAGCTCAAATAAATTTTGTTATACAGATAATAATGCAGAAAAATGCAGAAAGGGCTCTCAAAAAAATTGCGTCGGTGGTTTTTTTTTTACCATAATAGTTTTAAAAATGTGAACATTTTGACTAACCCTAAATATCTCACAAACCAACGACGCTAGAGACTTGAATTAAATTTTGTATTATATATTGTAACGTGATAACGTGGTTTTTGGAAAAAATCTAGTTCACGTTTTTTTTTTATAAATCAAAACAAAAAACTGAAAAAAATGTCTCACATAGAAAATTGTACGAATAAAAAATGATTTCATCTCCAAAACAATTTTGTGCAGCAAAAAATAACGTTTTTAACATCTGGTAAAATTTTGAGAAAAATCGAATTGACGATTTTTTTATAAAAAATAAAAAACTAAGAAAAACATTACTCAAAAATGGTAAAACTAATTTTTACTTTTAAGAAATATTGTTTCCAAACATTTTGAGAAAAATCGAATTGACAATTTTTTGACAAAAAATAAAAACCTTAGCAAAAAAATTAATAAAAGTTGGTAAAAATTGATTTTCGACTAAATATCTGTTCAAAACTTTGAGATAAATATTAAATATTGTTTTCAACATTCAGTAAAATTTTGAGGAAATCGAATTGACAGTTTTCTTACAAAAAATAAAAACCTTAAAAAGAAACAATACTAAAACTTGGTAAAAATGTAATTTCGGCTCAACATTCTTAAAAATGTTGAGAAAAATCAAACTGACAGTTTTTTTTACAAAAAATAAAAACCTAAAAAAAATTAATAAAAGTTGGTACAAATTATTTTCGACTCAAATATCTTTTCGAAAATTAAAAAATATTGGCTTCAAACTTATTTTATTTCACAGAAAATATTGTTTTCGATATTCAGTAATTTTTATATAAAAATGCAACAGTCCGTTTTTTCATAAAAAAAATAAATCTACATAAAATAGTACGCAAATTTGGTAAAAATTGATACGAGTACATATAGACAAACTTTTAAGCAAGACAAATCGACAGACGGGATGGGAAGTTATCAGTGTGGGTCGCATCCCAGCCTCTTTTTGAAGAATAATTCAACTGACACCTTTCTTATCCCAACACGAAAAAATGTAAGTTTGGTTAAAAGATTAGCATTAAAGAAAACTCACCATGATTTTCCTTCCCCAGTTTTAACAGAAAAATCTTTATATGGAATTGCTTTAAATAACATAGTGTTTGGTTAAAAAGCTTCTTCTGGTATCTTTGAAAACTGTTACCACAAGAGTTCCACATGTCGTACATTTGAAGTTAGGACTTTCAGAATATTCAATTTTAAGAGCTTGTAAAGAAATGTATTCCGAAATTAATTTTTCACCAGAAATGCACTTTTTCTGTAAGAATTTGAGTACAATTCTTGAGTGTTATTTTAAGATTGAGTAATTTTTGTATGGCCATCTATTGAGTTTTCATTTTAGATACTTTCGTTAAGTTCCTTATACCGTAAAAGGGATTGTATCTTAGAAACTAAAAACTGGCACCATCTGTTATATTAATTACGAAGGTTTGTATCTCAGAAATATCATTTTTATAGCACAATAATTTCGTTGCTATGATTTTGATATTTTTTGTTGCTATTATAGAAAAAAATATTTTTACAAATAACTAAAAATATTTCAAAGGTTTCTTATAATTTTCAGATTTATAACTGTTTTAGCAATTTTCAAAGTCCTTACCTAAATAACTAATTTTTTCTTCATTATTATTAACTATAACGACTTTGCATAAGAAGTTAGCGTATGTCTCTAAAAATTTCTTTAGTAAAAAGAAAGACCAAAATTATTACCATAAAAGAGTCACGTATCTTAGAAAAAAGTAAATGTATGTGAAGGTACATCGCTTCTCCAGTATAACACTTTTTAGGTTAACTATAATTTCTAAATTGTCGTTATAACGGACATCAACGGTGGAAAAAGTAACCGACGAAGAAATAGTCCTGATTTTATGGTTATCCTATAAAAAAGGGTTAGTTAATCAATTTCCCTGGTATAACACTTTAGAATTGTCAATGCATCGTTGAAATATAATAAACTATAAAATAACGGTTATTAACGTTTAATTAAAATAAAAAAACTAGCTTTCTTTTATATATTTTTAATAAAAAATAAAACAATCACATTTTTAATCAAAGACTTACAACGTTAAACATTAAAATAGAAACAAACAAAAATAAACAAGAGTCAGTATGAATAGTCAAAATACAAATTATAAAAATACAATGTAATCGTTGGATTAAACTTAACAATTTCAGGCAATGGTATCCTTTGCGTTCGGTCATAGGTCAGCATTCTCTCGCAAAGCCCCGACCACATCTTCCCGTAGTACAGCTCCATCTTCTGGCAGTGATAAAATGCCGAAGAGCTATGCAATACCATTGCTCTCAATTCACTCATAGTCTCGGCAAAGCTGAACGGACCACACCCCGTGCACATTTCATACAAAATACACCCCAGCGACCAAATGTCCGCCTTAAAGTCACACGTATAACCCCTCAATATCTCTGGAGCCAGGTAGTATGGTGTTCCAAGGGCATCCATCTTCTTGGCATGACTCGAATGAATCAGGGCAATGCCAAAGTCAGCAATTTTAATACGATTATTTTTATCGATCAAAATATTCTCGGGCTTCAAGTCGCGATGGATAACGTGGCGAATGTGAAGGTATTCCAAGCCACTCAGCATATCACAGAAGTAGGCGAGAAGTTCGCTTTGGGTGAGCGGCTTTTTGAGGTTATTTTCGATTATTGTTCGCATTGTCCCCCCTGAGGCGTATTCCATTATGATGTTGACGACTTCTCCTTGGACAAACGACTGCAGGAACTTTATTATGCGAGGATGTTTGAGCTGAGAGATGATGTAGACTTCTTCACGGATCATTTTTAGTTCGGTCGAGGGGTTTTGCATTACGATTTGTTTCACACAAACCGGATGACGATGGTTTGCAGTTTCGGCTAAGAAAACTTTGCCAAATGTACCCTCGCCAAGGAGTTTCAGCACATGGAAACCTGAGTTTTCGAGATTCATTTTGATTTTTTTAATAAATATTTTATAATTAACACATTTAACACAGAAATAACACAAAACTAAGGACAATGACGAAAATTGATATGTGTCAATGGATTATTCTTTTATTATTCCAGAACATAAATGTTAACAGTTCTTTTTGCCAAGAAAGCTGCGCAAAGAAATAAAAACAAAAAGAACAAGAGAAATGATTAAGACACTTGCTAGAGCTTTATGGTTGCCACCTTGATTAAATATAAGCTATGCAAGTAAAAGTTTATTCAAACTTTCCATCACTTTTAATTAACTTAGCAAAAAAAGACGAACTAAAACAAATCAAATGGACAATTTTCAAAAAGAAATAAGGCAGCTTTGACATAAAATAAAAACTTCAAGAAGGGGGTTGTTCGCAGACTACTACATTAACATGTGGTGTTGAAACGAGCTTGAAGCTCGCCTTAATTCTTTATATTCCTGATCCGAGTTTAAATAAGCTTGATTTGATTCCGGTTGGGAGTCGGAGCCGAGTCAATCTTTGTGAAGAAAAACCTATGTGGAAGAGTTGGGTTTACAGATAATGCATTATGGTCTGTTTATTTGCTTTTTTGTGTTCAAAAATAAAGCTTTATTTTAATCAAATACAAAATTGCGCGTAAAGTAGTTAGTATATTATATGGGGCTGAACTATTCAGTTCTTCATTATTTAACACAAATCAAAATATCTCACTTCCACTTCATAAGAAACATCGAAACATCATTTGGATTTTAGAAAGTGCTGTCAAGCTTAACCATTTTTAAATATTCTAGTGCGTTTGAAACATAGCAAAACTTAATTATCTTTTCTATGTTTTCTCTTGTACAATAAGCCCAGTTAGTTCATTTTCATTTTCAAAACTAAATATTATCAACAGTAACAAATCAGTTGTTTCCCCGATGGAAAACACATGATTCCAAATGCACAACTACTCAATGAACACAGCCATCTAGATACAAATGCAATATCAATCGTACCAACATTTGAGAACGAAATCACATAAGATTCATTCGAGACTCGTATAAATGTCAAAAACCCATCCGTAGTAAGAATCTACTATAACTATTATCGGTAGTATTCGTACTGCGGATATTGTTTTAGTTATTCATGTAGAATGCTACTATAATATTGATAGATTTTCCAACAAAACACGGGTATAGTTAAAATTAGAGCTTACACGTTCATAGAAAAATTATAAAAAAATGTACACAAAAAAAACAAAACTGCAATTAAATTTCTCCTACAAATTAAACAAAAATTACGGTGGTATTAACTATAGACAAATTAAAAGTTTTGCAATAATTGGAAAGTCGTTCTTTGAAATTGACCAAACTGTCAAGCAGAGTTGTGAAATAATCATTTCTTTTAATTTATTAATTTTAACATTCATTTCAATGATAAGTAAATATAATTGACGTTTTTACGGTTACGGTAGGTAATTGTAATAAAATGCACTTACTAACAACATGTCAATAAAAATTGTAAGGGGTATGTTCAAGTTAAAGCACTTTAAAAAAATAAACGTTACTAATTTTTTTTGTTTACTACTTTACTTTTCATTTATGTAAGTTTATGTGATTAAATACAAGTATGTGACGCTTTTAATTTACATGTAATTAGTAATAGACATTCTTCTATGTATTTAAAATAAATGAAAAAGTGTTCAGTTATTTTGGGGTTCAAATGGTAGACATGTGCATTCAAGAGAACACAAGCGTCCACAGGTTTTTCTCAAAACCAACCTCTGTCTATCAACTCCTACTCTCACCTCCCCGTGGTGAACATTGGGTGATTAGTACCTCAACTGGAGATTGGGCTCTAACCCCAGTGGAAAGTTGTTGGGGCAGCAAACGAGAGAGGTGGGGAGAAGTGTTTCCACTAAGGCACCTCTCCTTATCCAGACGGCAGCGGACGAATTCTCGAGATGGAATCAACAGTGGCGTCTACAGTTCCAGTAAGGTTGAACTACTTAGTGAACACCTTATAGGGCTTCTTCGACTTATTCCGATCCCAGGCCTATAAGGAGCGGTTTTATCCGGCTCCCCATCCTTGGAGTTATACTTAGGATCTGGCCCTCCAGGTTGGGGGTTGTGCCATCGAGGTGACTTCCTGGCCACGTAAAAGCTTTCATAGTTGCGAAGCACCAACAAGCCTCGGATACGGACGGATTTACTGTTGACAACCAACGCAAACGAATAAAGGACAACGAACTTCGGATATGCACGTGGAATGTTAGGTCCCTTAATAGACCACGTGCGGCCGAAGAATAAACGGAGGCCCTAGACCGCTATAAAGCAGATATCACCGCCATCCAGGAAATACGATGGGATGGGCCGGGCAAAAAAAGGATGAAAAACTGCGATATTTACTATGGTGACTGCTACCATGAAAACCAACAGAGCTTATCTGGATGTGGCTTCGTCATTGGAGCCAGACTTAGGCAAGAAGTCTTGAGCTTTAGGTGCATTAATGAGCGCCTCATGACCATACGCATCAAGGCTAAATTCGGCAACATTAGCCTAATATGCGCGCACGCCCCCACAGAAGAGAAAGACGACAACACCAAAGATATGTACGTCGAGCTCCTAGACAAAACATATGAGCAGTGCCGTAGCTACGATATAAAAATAGTCCTGGTCGATTTTAATGCCAAGCTAGGAAGGGAAGACATCTTTGGTGGAATAATCGGGAAGAACAGCCTGCACGACAACACTTCTGACAATGGATTCAGGCTCATAGATTTTGCTGCGGGCGAAACGTCATGGTAGCCAGTACGCGTTTTCCACACCTCAACATCCACGAAGGTACTTGGGCTTCTCCCGTTAAATGCACCGTCAACCAGATTGACTATATTGCGATCAAACACGCTTCCAGCATCATAGATGTCCGAACTTTCCGAGGAGCTAACATCGACTCGTACCACTACCTCGTTGTAGCCAAGGTAGCACTTCGGATTTCCAGACCCAAGGCAAAACAGGGAAGTGCTGGGAGAAGGTACAACGTCGAACGGCTACAATCGCCAGAGATCGCCGAATCCTTTTCGAACCGAGTTACAAGTAACCTCTCTCAAAGTTCTCTGCCGCCAACACACTGTATCGAAAACCAGTGGCAACATTGCCAAGATGCAATCAGAGAAGCCGCCTCTGATGTGCTGGGTTTCAAACAGCCACCAACAAGGAACCCCTGGTTTGATGAGGAATGTCAGGAGGCAAATGCAGCCAAACAACAGGCACGCAAAGCGGCGCTGTATAAAAGGACGAGAGCTGTTCGTGAGCTCTATGAGCAGAAGAGGCGAGAGGAACGCCGACTTTTCAGAAGGAAAAAAAGAGGGCGTGCGGTCGAATATGTTGAGAGGTTTAAAAGCAGGAATGAAGTTCGAAAGTTTTATGAACAGTTGAAACGAAATTCACAGGTACATAAACCTAAAACCGAAGGCTGCAAAGACGAAAGTGGAAACATCATAGTGGAACCGCAGTCAATGCTGAGAATATGGAAGGACCACTTCTGCTGACTGTATAATGGCGACGACGAACCAAATTCCGCTGTGAGGCAGAATGACCCATTTGATATAGACGACGAAAGCCAACAATCCCGTCCTCCCGACTTAGACGAAGTAAAGATTGTCATATCTAAATTGAAGTCTAATAAAGCCGCTGGAGCGGATGGCTTAAATACCGAGCTCTTTAAAGCAGCTGGAGATAAGTTGGTTAGGAGCATGCACCAACAAATCTGTAAGATATGGTCCCAAGAAAGCATGCCCGATGAATGGAACCTCAGTATTGTTTGCCCGATCCTGAAAAAAGGAGACCCTCTAAACTGCACCAACTATAGAGGAATAAGTCTACTTAACATTGCCTATAAAATCTTCTCTGCCGTAATATGTGAACGTCTAAAGTCCATCGTCAACAACCTGATAGGTCCTTATCAGTGTGGTTTTAGACCAGGAAAGTCCACAGTTGATCAAATATTTTAGACAAGGTGATGCGCTGTCATGTGATTTTTTTAACATCGTGCTTGAAAGAATAGTGGTGAGCTCACACGTCAACACTAGAGGCACTATCTTTTTATCTTTTTAAAGATGTTCAATTACTAGCATATGCTGATGACTTCGGAAGATGCATATGCATTAAGACAGAGGCGGCAAAAATGGGTTTAACGGTTAATGAAGGAAAAACAAAGTACATGCTGTCGTCAAGAAAGGACAAAGGACTAAGAAAGAGTTTCTTAGCCAAAAGAGTAAAAGTCCAACGACTAAGATGGCTGGGTCACGTAGAGCCCAATGCTCCGGCCCGGAAAGTCTTCGAATCCACACCTACAGGACAGCGCAGTAGAGGAAGACGGCGAATCAGGTGGCGTGCAAAGGTGGAAAGTAACCTCACCCAACTTGGAGCGCGAAACTGGAGACATCTACTTGTGGACCGAGCTAGGTGGAGAAGTTTGTTGGGTGAGGTCCTAGTTCACACAGGACTGTAGCCACCTTAAGTAAGTAAGTAAGTATATTTGCATTAATCTGAATTGTCAATTTTTGGTATTAAGGTTAAAGGTTCAATTTGAACAGTTTTCGGGCGAATTATTTTGGCTCCTTATCTCTCTCTATAAACATCAACTAAGAGAGTGATGAAATAATGACACTCCATCGTCTATCGCTCCAAAAGTGTCTAATATGAACAAACGTCTATAGGATTGACAAACACTTTTCAATGGCGACAAATCTAAATCTAACGTCTGTTTTAAGAAACCTACTATAGCTTAAAATGCAACTTTTAATCGAAAATTATCCAAGTTAAATGTTTGGTGAACAAATCGACTAAAATAGTTAATTAATCTTTTACTTTATTTTTGTTCTTCTTCTTTAAAAATCTTGTTTTCTTCTTGTTTTTTTTGTTCAAGTCGAACTATCTAAGATTAAATAAAACCTTTAACACTTCGACAGGAGAAATAATTCGTTTTCCATTTCCATAGAAGAAAAACGTTACAAAAACAAAAGAAAGTCAAATGCTTGGCTTGACTTGGTTTGGCATAAGACACAATGGAGAGGATTAAATTGCAAAAAGGACACTATCTGTATCTGTATCCTTTAGTAAAAATGTACATTTAAATCCCTCAACTTAATCTATATACATTTATAAAAATAGTGGGTACCTTCATATCGTATATATGTAGGTATAAAGTAAAGTGATAGAAAACGCAGAAGAATGCAATAAAGTACTTTCAACGTTCTATCCTGTTTGCGTTTTGCGGATAGAAGGACTTTGTCATCCGTCCTGAGAGTCCTCCTGACCCAATGCAGCTTAACCAAAACGTCTTATAAAATACACATACCTATAGAGAAAAAAAAAAGTAAACGGAAGGAAGGAAGAAAACCTCCTTTAAAAAGGATTCTCCTATTTTACAAAGAAACTTGAAAATTACTTGGAATTTATATCTTTTAATACTTATACATATACATAGAAATCGATGAGAAATTCTATACATACATCAATTGTGCAGAGTTAAAGTAGAGTTACTTTGCGAACAACTACAACAAAAAAAGAAACTCATATACTGAAAATAAAAGGATATTGTGAGTAATAGTTAAGAATGAACTCCTTCGACAGGATATTAATTGATTACCATTATGGATAAAGAAATAGAGAATAAGAAAGAAAAAGTTCAAAGGAAAACTAAACAAAAATAACAATAATAAAAGGAGTATAAGGAGAAAATGAATTAAGCAGAACGAAAACGATACGATTTCCATTAATTTAGGTCACCGCATTACAAAAAGGATATTTCTTATTCAATGGGTTTTTTGTGTGTATGGAAATTATGTGGTTTGTTTTTTGTCGGCGTTGTTGTATTTTCAAAGAAAGCCTTTAGCCTTCAGCCTTTATACTCAAAATAATATACAAAAATAAAGTTTCTTTTACATGTGATCCCAATGGGAGTGTATGTATGTAAATTACAATATTATAGTTTATGACAAAAGCCTGATATTTCAATATTTTTGTAGGCTACATTTCTCAGTATTTATCATGGTTCAATGTTAATCGAAATTTTTGTATTGTAAGTCTAAGTCGTATTTGGAACAGGGTCAATTCAAGGAATTATGTCGATTTCTTCATTCTTAGAAATAGAAAAAGCTGGTAGAGAAAAAGTATGTTAAAGTTTCGGAAACTAAGTTTTCTTAATGCGTTTTGACATCGAAAGAGATTCCAGAACAATGACAACACGAACAAAGCAAAGTTGGTTTGATTTAAAACTATAATCGAAACTTAACTCAAGGCCACAGACAACTTTCTTTGACATTTATTGAAATCAGAGCATAACTTTTGGTAAAAATAAACTTGGCTTATTTTTCTTTGGAAAGTTTTTAAATCTTTTACAATAACGACTTTGAAAGATTAAAACTGAATGCATACCTTGATCGATGGGAAATTTAAGTAACGTAGAGAGTTAAAGCCAAACTGTTCTTGGGCTTTGACATTCCGATTCCGAATAAAAACAATGGACTCTTATGAAACAATCTGAAATGTTATTTAAAGCTGTGTGCTCGCTTTAGATCGTAAATATCGTAAGCTCGACCTCAACTATAAAATAGATCTATTTTTAATTTTTTTGCGCTTTGACAGCTGACAACGGTACTGTCATTGTAACTTTTGTTTGTTTTACTTCAGAATCTGTGTGTTGCAGTTGTATCTTTCCTTCTGAAGTTAAATTTATACAAAAAATAAAATAAATAAATGTGCAACAAATAAAAAAAAGTCTTAATAAAATTAAGTAAACTTTCTTCTCAACGCCCGAAGTTTGATGCTACATTAGGTTTTGCAACTTTTATGTCACGCTTTATGACACAAGCTTTCGTAAAATATCGTAAATCTGTCAAAAGTCCGTCCAACCGAACGCTTGGTTGTGGTTAAGCTACACATTATAAAACCATCTGAAATGTTACCTCGGTGTTGATACCGCTTTATATTACCTATTTCTGACGTAAAACGTCAGATCAACATTTTGGTCAGGTGTTTGAGAGTTGTCAGTCTTTTTTTTTAATAGTTGGAAAAATTAATGTGTTTAACAAATAGTTAAATCAAGGAAAATTTGGTTCTTTTTTCACGCCATGATATAAAACACTGAATAAGTTTACGATTTTGGTAAATGAACGTTAAATTTTGTATAACAAATTATTGATACAATTTGGTTAAAATTATCCAAGGATTTTGGTGGATAAAATTTACCGATAAACTTAACCAAAACGTCATTGTGACATTCAATGACAAGAATTTCACTTTTGTTAAAGAAAATACAAAAACCATAATTTTTTCCTTATCGTTTTAAAATCAATAAATCAACAAAAGCAGTTTTTTTCATATAAATGAATGAATTTCCTTTTGGTATCACTAATGTTTTCAAAAAAAGCACATAGTGTCATGAAATCAATTAAAAATCTCTCTGGTCAAACTCCAAAGAGCATGTTCAACAACTTTAATAGGGTTTACCATTAAATGTAGGTTGAAGGCCTAATTAAGCCGCAAACCAGGCTTAATGAAAGAGCTATTACTTTAGAAAACCACACAAGAAAAAGTATAAAGAGGTCACGATCTTGGTGGCCAATTCACGTAACCTTGGCGTAAAATGATTTCATCAAACCACTTGCGTAGAAAATCGATTTTGTCTTGAGATGTGTTGCATGTAGGGCAACCCTATTGAAACTGTATATTTTCAGTGTCCATATCATATACATAATTTAGGGCACAAGAAGTTGGTGATCATCGGCCTATAGTGATCGCCTGGCTAATCATTTTAAAGGATTACAGACTGGTGACGCCTGAAGCTCAAAATACACACCAAGCAAGGATACATTAGCACCTCGTGAATACCTCGTGGATTGGTGTCGTCTAAAATCTGACAGTTGTGCTTATCGATTAAAAAGATTTTTCGACCAACATTTTGATCAACTTTCAACCACTCCAAAATCCAACTAACGAACACACGACGGGTTGCTCGACACGAATCTGCATTCTAAAAACGTCGGGAAATTCAATTCGATGAAAATCACATCGATTGCAATAACTTCCGATATTAAAATTATCAAAATTGCTTGCCTTACCAACTTGTGGCCTTCTAACTATTAAGTTGGACAGCAATCTAATGATGAAATGACTCTGATGGGAACGTCAATCGAAAACTTAAAACATTGGGCTTATCTTTTCTACATATTTAAAAATATAATAAAAATAACTTTTAACAAGGTACACTCATATGCTAAAAAATTTAAAAACGTTAATATATTACTTTCCAAATAATTAAACCACTTAACCCTACATCTTTAGATATTTTCAGGTATTAAGGTTTAATGCTATACTTATTTAAGAACTTATTTTATTAAAAACGTACGTCCGTACGTTCGCGACGTTTTTTACGTTGTTCATAGCTCAAGAACCAGAAAAGATATCGATTTCAATTAAATTTGTTTATACAGATAATAAGGCAGAAAGATGCAGAAAGGGCTCTCAAGAAAATTGCGTGGGTGGTTTTTTTACCATAGCAGTTTGAAAAAAGGTGAAAACTTTGTTTAACCCTAAATATCTTACGAACCAAAAATACTAGGGACTTGAATTAAATTTTATATAATAAACTGTAACGTTATAACAAACAAGTATATTTTTTTGGAAAAATTCCATTTAACGGTTTTTTTTTATAAATCGAAACAACTGAAAAAAAAATGTCCTCTCCAAAACAATTTTGTGCAACGAAGAATAATGTTTTTGACATCTAATAAAATTTCGAGAAAAATCGAATTGACAGTTTTTTTTATAAAAAATAAAAAAACAAAAAAAACATTACTCAAAATTGGTAAAAATTGAATATCGATTCAAATATTTTTTCAAAAACTTGAAATTTGTGCTTCAATCTTATTTTATCTTATAAGAAATATTGTTTTTAACATTCTGAAAAATGTTGAGAAAAATCGAATTGTAAGTTTTTTTACAAAAAAAAAGCTCTAAAAAACAATACTTAAACTTGGTAAATATTTACTTTCGACTCAAATAGCTTTTCAAAAATTAAAAATATTGGCTTCAAACTTATTTTATTTCACAGAAAATATTGTTTTCGATATTCAGTAATTTTTATATAAAAATCCAACAATCCGTGTTTTCATAAAAAAAACTAAATCTACAAAAAATAGTACGCAAATTTGGTAAAAATTGATACGAGTACATATAGACAAACTTTTAAGCAAGACAACTTGAAAGATAGGATAGGAAGTTATCAGTGTGGGTCGCATCCCATCCTCTTTTTTCTGATAAAATTTAGTTGCGTTTGTTTTTTGTTTTATTAAAAATGTTGTGTTCTAAGTTCTAATGAGTTTTTATATCCAAAACTTGTTAGAAATGGCGTTTATTACTTACAAACTATTAAAAAGATAACAGACGAAAAATAGCGGGGTTTTTAAATATGTAAGCAGTGAGTAAAATCTCAAATCTTTATCATTGTTTTTAATAACATTTATATTTACAGGTCTTTTGCAAATAAAAAAACAAAAGCTTAAGTTCAAGAATTGCTTATCTATACCAATTAGGCCAAATTTACACAAGAATATTTGAAGCTTTTAGTTATTATTAATATGTCTACTTACTATTTATTCACAGGTGACTTCAGTGGAATCAATTCAACGTGGATCATTACACTTCTGAAAATGAAAAAAAAGATAAATTTAAACTTCAAATATTTTGAAAATATTTTAACAGTTTTCGATATTTCAATGTCCTTAAAATCTAGCATAGATATCGACTTCAAACAAATGTTTTTAATAGATAACAATATTAAGATAAGCTAAAAAAGGTATCCAAATAAATCCGTTCAGTAGTTTTTTTTTATAATATCATTAAAAAAAGTAAACAATTTGGTTGACAAAAAATATTTCTCGAAGCAATAAGCTAGTGACTTAAATTTTTATTAAAATTGAAAAAAAAAATGTTTTAACTTTAATATTTTGGAAACTAAAAATTATTTAAATTAGAAAAAAGGTTTGCAGCAAAACAAAAACTTCTTTATTTTCTGTTAAAATTTGTAGAAAAATCGATGGGATAGAAGTTCAGAAGAAGGTACATAAAAAGATACTACTAAAAGTTGTGTAAACATTAATTTTCGACTTGACGATAATTAAAGATTTTGACTTCAAAACTTATTTTGTCTTTTTAAAAATATTTTTTTTTTAACTTTAAATAAAATTTAAAATGCAATGTTGTTTTTTTGATAACGAGTAAATAAATCGGTAAATCAAACTTATTTTATTATATTCAAAATATTGTTGTTAACTTTTAGTTAAGTTTTAGTGGGTCGCACGAACTGACTGTTGAATTAAAAAATTAGCTTGCTTTTGAATCCAAATATGAATAATTAAATTAATTTTTAATATATTTAAAATGTGCCCATTTTGGTTTGAAAAAATTATAATTATAAATATAAGAGATATAGAATGTTGATATGTTTATATTATTTTAAAATACAAAAATAAACTATAAAATGTTTGACCATCAAACATTATTAAAATGAAAAAAAAACCTAACCCTACTTAAAACTTTAGTTTCCAAGTTCGAACACAATTGACTTAATGCTTAGGTCTGTAGGGGCGGAACAGGCAGACCAACCAATCGCTAATGACTCCAAATAAATTTTCTTACAAAAAATAAAAGCCTACAAAAATGCGTCTAAAAGTTGATAAAAAATGATTTTGGTATGAAATATCCTGACAACAATCAAAGATATATAAAGCTTATTGTTTTTAACATTTGGTAAAATTGTTTAAAAAAAATTCAACTGACTGTTTTTTTTTATAAAAAAAAATAATAATTTACAAAAGATTATTAGACAAATTAATTTTCGAAGCAAATATGTTGAGAGCTGATAAATTTATCGGCTTAAAAATTATTGTATTCTGTACAAAAAAAAAACAATCCAATTTTTTTTCCTAGAAATATAAGCTTTGATAATAAATTTAATGAAAATTGGTTTTGAATACAATATCTCGGGAACTGAAACCGAAATTCAAATCAAATTTATTTAATGTCAATTTGTTGTTAATTTTTAAGAAAAATCTAATGGTTAACTTTTTTTACAAAAACAACTAAAGACTAATACTAAACAGTTTTCGAATGAAGATATTAAATTTGACTTACATTAACATATTGTTATTATAATATCATAAAATAAAGTTATTGATATTTGTACAATTTTTAGGAAAACAAACAAAGGGTCACGTATGGGAAGTTATTAGTGTGTGAAGTTAGTGATAACTTCCTATCCAGTTAGTCAATTTGTCTTGCTGAAAAGTTTTTAAATGTTCGTGTTGTGTTAAAAAAGTTGTCACTTGAATTATTCTTGAAAATTTAAAAATTGCCAACAATATTTTACATATACATAATAAAATAGTTTTATTTAAAAATCTAGTTTTGTTAACGAGATTTTTGGTCAAAATTAATTTTTACCAATTTAGTAGCATTTCTTAAAAGTTTTTATTTTTATATAAATAAATACAAATTGAATGAATGAAAAATTGTTTGAAATCAATATCTTCTATTCACTGGATATCGATAAAAGAACATCAATTTTTACCAAATGTATGTACTACTTTTTGTTTGTTTTATTTTTTTTATGAAAAACGGGCTGTTTGACTCTTATAAAAAATTACTGAATATCGAAAACAATGTTTTCTGTGAGATAAAATAAGCCAATTTTTTTTTTAATTATTAAAAAGATATTTGAGTGGAAAGTAAATTGTTACCAAGTTTTAGTAGTGTGCTTTTTAGGTTTTTATTTTTTGTAAGAAAACTGTCTATTCGATTTTTTCTCAAAATTTTATCAGATTTTGAAAATAATTTTTCTTATAAAATAAAATTAGTTTGGAGCCAGTATTTTTAATTTTTAAAAAAAATATTTGAGTCGAAAATCAATGTTTACCAAATTTATTGATTTTTTTGACGGTTTTAAGTTTTTGTAAAAATATTGTCAATTCGATTTTTCTCAAAATTTTATTGAATGTTGACAACAATATTTTAAAAAGACGAAATTAGTTAAGAGCTAATATCTTAAAATTTTGAACAAATATTTTTGTCGATAATCAATTTTTACCAACTTTTATTAATTTTTTTATATTTTTATTTCTTGTAAGAATAACTGTCTATTCGGTTTTTCTCAATATTTTAGCAGATTTTGAAAATGTTATTTTTGGAGATAAAATCATATTTTGTTCATCAAACTTTCGAGGTGACAAATATTTTTTTTCAGTTTCTTTTTGATTTATAAAAAGACCTTTATTAACTTCCCATAGGAAGTTATTGTAATGGGTCCGATTTGTCAAATTGAAAATTTTGACATTTCTCGACGTTTCACGGTCCCTAGAGTCGAAATAAAAGATTTTTAGAAAGATGTCTGTGCGTGCGTGTGTACGTACGTTTGTACGTCCGTACTTCCGTACGTCCGTACGTTCGCAACGTTTTTTTCATCGTCCATAGCTCAAGAACCAGACGAGATATCGATTTAAAATAAATTTGTTGCACAGATAATAAGGCAGAAAGATGCAGAAAGGGCTCTCAAGAAAATTGCGTGGGTGGTTTTTTACCATAGCAGTTTGAAAAAAAGGTGAACATTTTGGTTAACCCTAAATATCTTACGAACCAAAAACGCTAGAGACTTGTTTTAAATTTCATAGAATAAACTGTAACGTGATTTCAAAGAAGTATATTTTTTGAAAAAATAAATATAACGGTTTTTTATAAAAATCAATAAAACTGAAAAAAAAAATTTGTCACCTCCAAAATTTTACGACTGAAATATGATTTCATCTCTAAAACAATTTTGTGCAACGAAGAATAATGTTTTTGACATCTGATAAAATTTTGAGAAAAAGCTAATTGACAGTATTTTTACAAAAAATAAAAACCTAAAAAAATATATATAAAAGTTATTAAAAATTGATTTTCGACTCAAATATCTTTTCAAAACTTTGAGATATTGGCTTTAATTTACTTTTATCTTTCAAAAAATCTTGTTGTCAACATTCAGTTAAAGTTTGAAGAAAATCGAATTGACAGTTTTTTTACAAAAAATAAAAACCTAAAAAAAATGTATAAAAGATGGTAAAAATTGATTTTGGACTCAAATATCTTTTCAAAAATTTTAAATATTGGCTTTAAAGTAATTTTATCTCATAAGAAATATTGTTTTCAACATTTGGTAACATTTTTAAAAAATCGAATTGACAGTTTTTTTTACAAAAAATAAAACTCTAAAAAAAAACAATACTAAAACTTCGTAAAAATTTACTTTTGACTCAAATAGCTTTTCAAAACTTAAAAATATTGGCTTGAAACTTATTTTATTTCACAGAAAATATTGTTTTCGATATTCAGTAATTTTTATATAAAAATCCAACAGTACGTTTTTTCATAAAAAATAAAATCTACAAAAAATAGTACGCAAATTTGGTAAAAATTGATACGAGTACATATAGACAAACTTTTAAGCAAGACAATTCGACAGACGGGATGTGAAGTTATCAGTGTGGGTCGCATCCCAGACTCTTTTTGGATGTGGTAAAAAACCACTCACTCAATTTTCTTTGCCCTTTCTGCTTGTTTCTGCATTATTATCTGTAAAATAAAAATGTATTTGAAGTCGAAAGCTCTACTAGTTCTTGAATTATGGACGACGAAAAAAATCTCGCGAGAATACGGACGTACGATCGTACGTACAGACGCACGCACAGACATTTCTCTAAAAATCTTGAAACGTCGAGATTTGTACAAATTTTCAATTCGACAAATCGGACCAATTGCATTAACTTCCTATGGGAAGTTAACAAAGATACCGTAAAGTGTAAGTTGCACCAAAAAGTTTATGTTAATGGAAGCGATGGTGATACGTTAATAACTTATACATTTAACAGAAATGAGCTTCATCGCTAAACGCAATAGCTTGGTCAAAAAATCCTATTTATTTTTGCAAAGTAAATTTCCACAAACAAAAACTCAATCCATTTTTCTTTGTTCCAAAACTAAAAGTTGAGTCATCATTTTTAAAGTAGTACCGATTGGAATCGATTTCGAAAACGAATAACTTCTAAAAATGTAATTTAGAAATCAAATAACGCACTAGATTCAAGTGGCAACTATATAATTTTGTAACACACATGAATACTTATATTTTTTTAAACAAATGAACTAAAAAATACAAAACATAGTTTGAAACAAAATATCTTTAATAGTTTTCTTTCAATCCAACTAAAGCTAATTCGGAGACATGTTTCCGGTTTCATTTGAATATATTCCTTTAAAAATACATTCTATACAAAAGACATATGATTCCAAAGCTTAGTTTAAAAAATAACATATATTTGTATTATATTCTAGGAAGAAAAATTATTTGAATCTTGTTTTTCATTCTTTAGAAAATATGATATAGCTTTATAGTTTCCTTACCAAACACTAAATGAAGTCCATTACCTGTCATATTCCTTTTTTATCTTTAGATAGTTTTAGTAATGAACTGAACTGGACAAGATGCCTTACCTTAAGATAGTTTTGAAAGCTTTTTTTTCCGAAGAAGTGCCAATTATACTGTTTTAATATTTGAATTTTGATGATGTTAAATCTCTTTGTTTTAATGGAAATATTATATTCTGCAAAAAATAGTTTTTTGTATTCACAAAGAGAAAAAATATTCGCTTGGATTAAAATTTGATATTTTTGAGAAAAAAATATGAAAACTATTTTGAAACATTGCTACATCTTTTGAAGAACAGTTTTGTTTTCCTAGAATTAGGTTATTATATTACGAATTATGATTTATTAATATTTTTTCCTTGAATATTTTTTTTAATTAAGATGTTTTTTTTGTACTTTTTGAGAGAATTTACTTTTATCACTAACAAAAGATTGTTTGTTACAAAAGAAAATAATTAAATATGTTTTTCTTTTTGGAAACAATTGGTTGACCTATGTTTTTGGTTAAGAAACTTCAAATGTACAGACACATACATACGCTAAGAAATGTACATAACATTTCAATTTAAAGTCATTATTTTTGACTTCTAGGAAGTTAGAAAATAAATAATTCTAAATGATTTTGCAGTCAAATTTCAAATTTAGACACAAATAAAAATACAGCCTTGGCCAAAATTATTGAACCATTAAATTTCTTACAAATGAACAAAATGAATTGAAATATATGTCTGTGCATTATTGGCTAAAACATTAGCATCTCAAACTACTTCCATATTTATGTCATTCAGAAATTAATATCTTAAACAATCGATGAATTGTAAGAACTTATTCAAAAATAAAAACGGTCTGTTTGATCAAATTAAATTGGCTTGGGAAAGTATCCCAAATAGCTATATAAACAGTTAAATTGACCCCTTGCCCCGAAGATGTGCTGAAGTGCAGTGTTGACTTTTTTTTGACCATCATAATTTTATCAATTGAACTCTAGCAAAAATAAATGTATTTTATTTTCCACTAGAAACTGTAAATAAGTTCGCTTTTTTGGTATTCCATATAAAGTACAGTGAGAAATTCCCAACAAAACGATCTGAAGTAGCCAGATTTTTGTATTTAAAAATTGGTACAACTGAAAGAAGATCTGTCAGAATAATAATTTAAAAAACACAAATAGAAGAAAGTTTTTTGAAAATCAAATGATAAAATTAACTTAGTAAACAAAATTAACTAAACTAAATAAAAGGGACAATTTTAAAGAGGAATTGGTAAGAAAACATATAGAAATTGAGATTCTATAAAAAAAGTTCATTTAACAATTGCTTCAAGGAGCGGGTTTGTTCGTAGACTATTGCATTAACATTTTTTTTTTTTATAATAAACACACACTCAAGGGGATATTACTACCCTTATTATGCAGATGCACAGTGTGAGCACTAGGAAGAGGAGAGAGGGTTTAAAAGGAGATGTCGGTGCACATTGGTTTTGAATTCCTGAATATTGCAATGACTAGGAAAGACAGAGTGTGGTAAGGCATTCCACATTCGCGTAGTACGGCTAAAGAACGAATCTCTGTATTTGACAGTACGACCGAAGTTGGGCTCGAGGGTATACTGATGAGCATTCCTAGAAGCGCGAGTATTACGGTTGAACTGTTTAAGGGGAGGAATGCAACTGGCTATTTCACTAGAGCATAAGCCGTTAAAATAACGGTAAAAAAGGGTCAGACAAGAGACCTTGCGACGATGTTCAAGCGAAGTAAATGAACTTATGATGATATTATCACCTATCAATTTAAATGCTCTACGTTCAATACTATCCAAGAGGCTTAAGTAAGTTGCAAGAGCACCAGCCCAGAGATGGGAGTTATACTCAAGCTTTGGACGTATGTAAGTCTTATAGATAACAGCCAGATCAGAAGGTGTGAAATATTTCTTGCATCGCCTAAGAAAACCCAAACACCTTGCGGCATTTTTGGCGACATCGCGTATGTGATCATTCCATAAGAGGTGGTTGGTGACACACATACCGAGAATATCGAGGTGTTCAGTCTCATTGATGCAAGTGCCATTCATGGATAATGGCAATGGGGGTATATCTCGCTTTAACGATACAAGACAGCATTGGGTTTTCGAAGCATTAAATTCCACGCGGTTTTTTAATCCCCATTGAACAATGCTGTTTAGATCGGAATTTAATGAGCTTATCATATTTTGTCGTTGCAGTTCCACATCCGAAGAAGAGGGATGTGAGTCTGAAAACGAATATGAAAAGCTAAGAGTACTATCGTCAGCGAAACAATGTATTGGATTAGATGTTACAGACAGAAGATCATTAATAAAAATGAGAAAGAGTGTTGGGGATAAAACAGAGCCCTGGGGCACACCAGCATTTATTTTATGGTTTTCAGACTTGAATCCATCCAATACTACTTGTATTGAACGATCCGAAAGGTAATTACTAATCCAATGAAGCAGGGATTCATGAAAACCGAATGCACGCATTTTCGATAAGAGAGCCTGATGCCAAACCCTATCAAATGCTTTTGAAATATCAAGTGCAATAATCTTACTTTCTCCAAAACGATGTAAAGATTTGCTCCACTGTTCGGTGAGATGAACCATGAGATCACCAGTGGACCTATTGCTACGAAAGCCGTATTGCCGGTCATTAAGAAGCTTTCGATCTTCAAGATATTTCTTGAGCTGATAATTAATCAGCGTTTCCATGACCTTGGAAAGAAGGGACGTAAGTGCAATCGGTCGGTAGTTAGAGGGTGAGGAAGATTCGCCTTTTTTGGGAATAGGCTGGACAAATGCCGTTTTCCATCCGCTCGGAACGAGACCTGAGGAGTAGGACAGATGAAAAAGCTTACGCAGTGGTTTTGCCAGCGTTGAAGAACACCTCTTCAGAACAATAGCGGGGATACCATCCGGACCAGCGGATTTATGTGTGTTTAGATCTCTTAGGACTCTTGCCACAGTACGAGTGCGAAAAAAGATTGGTCCCATAGAATCACTAACTCGCTCAAGTACAGGCGGAGTCATAACACTCACTGGCAGCGTAGAATTGGCGGCGAACTGCCTAGCAAAGAGATTAGCTTTCTCTAAAGAGCTAACAAAAGGAGTGTCATTATCAACGAGCGTAGGAACCGAAGAAGAGGAAGAATTCCTCATGTTTTTTACAAATGACCAAAAATTTTTACTGCCTTTGGGACATTGCAGTATTTTTGCCGTAAATTTTGGTCATGTAAAAATTTGGTCCGTCGAATATGGGCGTTGCAGGCCTTCCTGGCTTGTTTGAACTTTTTCCGGCTTTCCTCAGTACGGTTGGCTTTATAGCAACGGAAACTAACCTCTTTGACCCTAATAACCTCTTTACAGCTCGCATCAAACCAAGCGTTTCCCTTGGGTCTGATGCTTTTAACCCTATTCGGGATAAAAGTTCTCATTCCCAGGAGAATCAAACTTGTGATCATATCAGCGCTGGCGTCAACGTCACTATCGAGGAAGCATAGTGACCAGTTAAAGATCCTGAAGTAATTATTGAGACCGTCCCAGTTGGCTTTCTCGTATTGCCCAACGGTTCTCTTAGGAGCTCTTTCTTTAACTGGATTTTTGCACGAGAAATTTGCTGATATAACACAATGGTCAGATGTGCCTAGAGGAGATAGAACACTAACAGTGTACTTATCAGGGTCAGAGGTAAGAAACAAGTCAAGAGTGTTTTCTGCTCGACCTTCAACGTCCGATATTCGGGTTGGCTCGTTGACAAGCTGAGTTAGGTGGTTCAACTCAGCGAAGATTTCTGCACACACTCCATCGGGTGTTGTCTGGCCTGAATGTTGAAGCCATGAAGAATTGTGTACATTGAAATCGCCCGTAACAACGATTTCAGTGCGAGGATAGGACGAAACAATTCTTTGGATGGAATCAGACAAAGCATCAAATTCACGAGAAGTTGATACTCTGTCTAAATTTGGGCTTCGATAAAGGAAGCAGTAGTGAATGATTTGCTTATTCACGGAGAATTTAAACCACATATAATTAAAAAAGGAATTGGTGCAAAGACCATATTGTGGTAAGAGCTGATAAGCAACATCATTCCTAATGTATATGGCGAGGCCATGGTGGGAAAAGAATAAAGGCACCAAGCTATACCCATGAATAAAAAATTCAGCAGGATCGGAATCCTCACCTACTTGGGTTTCACTTAGTGCCAAAACAGCTGGCCTGTATGAAACAGTATGGCGGTATGCTAACAAAAAATTTGCCCTTAGCCCACGAATATTACAATAATCTACTCTGAATTGTCCAGTCATTGCAAAATAAAAAAAATGTCTAAAACCAATACAGATAGAGATGAAAAATAAAATTCACTGAATTGCAACACAGAATAATTATCAATACCCTTCACTGCTAGTGTTATGCCTTAACAGTGACGAGAACCGATCAGACCCTGTGATGCAAAACAGTAAATTCAATTCAAATAATCTGCTGAAACACAGATTAGCAAATGCACCAATTCCAATTGTAATTGATACATAAACTAGGCTGTGCAACTGTGGAAGAAGGGGAAAGTAAGGATGGGATGGTACTCACTGTGAAGTGCTGTGTTGAGTGGCTTATCATTTTTTTTGTTTTTGGTGTGTTTTTGTTGTTTTTTGAGTGCCGTGATTTCTATGATATTTTATTATGGGGTTGCACTATTGTTTTTTTTTTGTTGTTGTTTTTTTTGGAACCACTAATATTAATTTATGTTTATTTTTTTGTTATGGTGAATTATTGTTATTTTTGTTTGTTTATACTGTTTGTGTATATGTTAATTGTTATTAAATTTATTTGATGACAAAAAAAAAAAACCACTCCACGACACGTTTACGAACAATAAAAATAAAAAAGAACGAGCACAGACAGAACGGAGACGCACAACACAGGGGCAACCTTCCCCAACAAAGGTTCACTGACAACTCATGTGGTGTCGGAGCGATCTTGAAGATCGCCTCAATTCTTTATATAGCTGAATCGCGTTGAAATGAGCTTGATTTGTATCGATACCCGTCAGAGATCGGAGTCAAGTCATAATTTTAGAAGAAAGACCTGTGTGGAGGAGTTGATTTTACAGATAATGCATTATGGTCTGTTTTTCTGCATGTTTATGTACAAAAAATAGTTTTTTTTTTAAATCAAATAACAAAAAAACGGACATTAATCATATTCTTATATGGTGCTGAAGTAATCAATTCTTTATTGTTTAACACGAATCAAACTATCTCACTTGCACTTCACACATCGAAACACCATTTGCAATTTATAAAGTGCTGTCATACTTAATCATTTTTAAATCTTGTGCGGTGGAAACACCAAAAAGGTTTATTTACCCTAAACTGAGATAAACCTTTGGTGGAAACACAGCTAAACTTAATTATCTTTTTTATTGTTTTCGCTTGGAATATAAGCCCAGTTAGTCCATTTTCATAAACACAACTAAATAATATCAACATTAACAGATTGATTTTTTTCCCCAATGGAAAGTATATACATACATAATTCCAAATGCACAACTACTCAATGAACACAGCCATCGAGATACAAATGCAATATCAATCGTACCAATATTTGAGAACGAAATCTTATAAGATCCATTTGAGACTCGTATAAATGTCAAAAACCTATCTTTAGTAAGATTCTACTCTAACTTTTATCAGTGTATTCATACTGCGGATATTGTTTTTGTTATTCGTGTAAGATCCTTTTATACTATGGATAGATTTTCCAACAAAACAGGGGTAACATTTATTTAAATTTGAAAAGCAAAAATATTCAATAATTAATAATAATAGTTGTGAAAAATTTTGAAGTGGAAAAAATGAAAGAAAGGAGGAAAAGCTAGGTGTTGGAATTGAGAATAAGGAATTCGAGGTATAAGGAAATCGATCAGGATAGAAAAAATAAGTAGAGGATTTTACTTAACAGGGATTTAATTACCCTTCTGTTTTCCAAATAAAATCAAAAATTAAAATAACATTGTTGTGAACTTTGTTTTTCGTTTTTATTTTTCTTGAAAAAAATTAGTTTTGGATTTTTTTCTAATTCGGTTCAAAAAAAATTCCTGGCGCTTTATAGAAAGTCAGTAAGCACCTGTACTAACTTTCCATTTCTACGATTAATAAACTTAATTATTATTATTTCCTTTTAATATAGAGAGGGACAGATCCGATAAATTCGTAGATCAAATCAAAAGATTCTCCTGGCTCTGCTCAAGAAGAAAGTTTAGTTCAGAAGCCTAAACCAAGGCCCAGTACACAGTACATCCAGTCCGATAGAGAAGAAAAAGAGCTATTTAAGTCGCCAAGGTATAAGCATAACTGGTGTCAGATCCGCCGACCTTTTGCCCGATTCAAGTGATTTTAGGGATTCCTTGGACATAGACGAAGAAAACAGTGTAAATAGAAACGATGATGATGAATCACACAAAAAATGAATCTATTGCGATAAATTCCGAAACAGAACAGTCAGTCAAGAGTTCGAAGTTTACGAAGTTTTCATGTTGGTAATGCAAAGGCTTTGCCGGTAAACATACAAATTTCTCTTTTTCTGTATCTTTTCCGTTTGAACTATCAAACTAAGACTATTTTCGTTTTAAACGTTTATATTCCTCTAAAAAGTTTGGAATCAGTTTATAACGATCTCTTCTTGGAATGGACTTTTTTATCAATTTGCCCTGCTCTCACAACAATATTTTAATTTACCACACATTGACTGGATTCCATCTGAACACGAATCATGTCTTTGAAGCTTTTCTCTCTGTTTCACAATTGGAACTATATTTTCTCTATAAAATCCATTTTAGTGACTTACAGCAAACAAGTTGTTTTGAAAACTAAAAAAACTCAAATTCTCGATTTAGTATTTTTTATGAAGATATTAGTACCTTTGTTCTAGAATCAGGAGTTTTTCTTGACTTATGTAATCTACTTCCTAAACACAGTAATTCCTTTCATTGCTTGAATAATTTTGGTTTCAGAAGAGCTGATTTCCAAAGATTTAACCATTTTTGGAATTGCTGATACATCATTTTCTAATATTAACGAAGTAGTTTCAAATTTTTATAAGATCTTTAATTATTGTTTGAAAGAAAATGTACCTTTTAAGAAATCAAGAAATACAAACTTTAGCCACCTTTGGTACACGAAGGCATTGCGTTTACTGCTTAGCAAAAGAAATAATTAAACTTATCTAAAAAACTCTGTCTTCAATCAACTTCTCTCTTTATGTTGAACTCTTTAACCAATTTAAGCCTCTTTCTAATTTTGTATATGCTAGTTATGTTAATGATAAGGGCACCTCTTGGAAAGGGAAGCCCACAAAATTTTGGAAACTTGTAAACTTAAGAAAAAATCAGATAGCTTTCCAGCTAACTTCACTTACAAGAACCTTTTATTAGATAAAACTGTTGATATCTGTATCGCTTTTGCAACAAATTTCCGTGAGTCATTTGTTAATAGCCCTGAAGAAGTTCCTGAAGTATATTTTCATAATCTTCCCTCCTTTTCGCAAATAAGCTGTGGTCACATTCCTGTTCTACAGAGTATTGAATGATGACTGCTCAGCGGGTTCCGATGGCATTCCCCCGATAGTATTAAAAAAGTGTAGTAATGCTTTAATTGAACCCCTTGCGTTCATATTGAAACTTTCTCTTAAAACACGCAAATTTCCCAGTATATGGAAGAAGTGTCGTTCCTAACATAAATTTACAAGAAAGGACCTAAGGCGGTTATAACAAATTACAGGCCCATTGTGTTTTTTGTATTCCTGAGGAGGACTTTGAAACTGTCATTCAAAACCTTTTGTTGCTCAATCTGGTGTTCCCCAGGGAAGCCATATTGGTCATATTCTGTTCATCTTGTTTATTAACGACGCATCGTCATGTCTCCGCTCAAGTGAAGTATGATTTTTCAAAATAGTGGGAGTGGGAAAATAGCCTTGCCCTCAACACTTTAAAATAACAAACGATGACTTTTACTAAAAAAAATCGGTAGCATATTTGATAATTTATATCACAGAAAAAGCTCTGTCGCGTCTTCACATTTAAAGATTAAGGTGTTAATTTCTGTTATAAATTATTTCGCAAGTAAAAAAGGAGAATATTTTGGATGACCCTAAAAATCTCACGAACAAAGAAGCGGACTTTAATAACGTGACGTGATACCGAATAATTAAAAAACTAAAATAAAAAATATTTGTAACTTCGAATATTTTACAAAAAAAAAGGAAAAGAAATTATTTTCAGAATAATTTTAGGCATCGAATATAAACGTTTTTGACAACTGGTAAATTTTTGAGAAGGATCGAAATAACGGTTTTTTACATCTTTTATCTTAAGTCGGTAGAAATTGATTTTTGACTCGAATATATTTTAAAAATATTGCCTTCAAACTAATTCTTTGGTAAAGTTTTCAGAAAAAACATAATTCACAGTTTTTTTTATAAATAAAATAAGATTCTACAAAGAACAAGCAAAATTAGGAAACCAGAAACTCTATTCGACTATTTCGTGAATAGATGAAGGTATTGGCTTTAAAATTTCTTTAAAAAATGTTGTTGTAAGACAATGCTCTTAGAAAAATCCATTTTTTTTAAATAAAACTTTCAAAAAATGCTACTAAAATTGATACAAAATTTTGGTTTTCGAGTAAACACTAAACATGGAAACCTACGAAAACGACAAACAAAAGAAATGGTTTTTAATTTAAGTATTATGAGAACAGAGAAAGACATTGACTTCAAATTGTATCTTCTTTTACTTCAAAATGTTGTTATTACATTTTTTTTAAGTTTTAGAAGAATTGACAGTATATGGGTCACATCCCAGTCTCATTCTTAAGATGAATATAGTAAAAAACAAACACCCACTCAATTTGCTTGAAAGTCCTTTCTGCATCTTTTGATGTCATTATCGCTAAAACCAAATTAATTTTAAGTCAATGTCTAGATTTGGCCATCGAAAAATTATATCCCAAACGTACGGACGGACGCAAAAACGTAGAAACGTATGACTGCTTTACACAGAATATAGTCAAGTAGCGTTAAATCGCACAATCTTGGAGACTAATTCAAGGCACCTTATCGTGAAAACATTCGTTTACCAAATGTTTCCTTCAATCATTTATTGTGCACTTTCTTTTTAAAACCACAGCTCCTTCACATCACGATTATTAACTTCCCATAGGAAGTTATTGTAATGGGTCCGATTTGTCAAATTGAAAATTTTGACATTTCTCGACGTTTCAAGGTCCCTAGAGTCGAAATAAAAGATTTTTAGAAAGATGTCTGTGCGTGCGTGTGTACGTACGTTTGTACGTCCGTACGTCCGTACGTCCGTATGTCCGTACGTCCGTACGTTCGCGACGTTTTTTTCGTCGTCCATAGCTCAAGAACCAGAAAAGATATCCATTTCAAATAAATTTTGTTATACAGATATTAAAGCAGAAAGATGCAGAAAGGGCTCTCAAGAAAATTGCGTGGGTGGTTTTTTTACTATAGCAGTTTGAAAAAATGGTGAAAATTTTGGTTAACCCTAAATATCTTACGAACCAAAAACGCTAAAGACTTGAATTAAATTTTATATAATAGATTGTAACGTGATACCAAACAGGTATATTTTTTGAAAAAAATCAATATAACGTTTTTTTTTTTAAATCAATAAAACTGAAAAAAAAAATTTGTCACCTCCAAAATTTTACGACTGAAATATGATTTTATCTCTAAAACAATTTTGTGCAACGAAGAATAATGTTTTTGACATCTGATAAGATTTTGAGAAAAATCTAATTGACAGTTTTTTTATAAAAAATAAAAATCTAAAAAAAAACATTATTCAAAGTTCGTAAAAATTGAATATCGATTCAAATATCTTTTCAAAAACTTGAAATTAAGGCTTCAATTTTATTTAATCTTATAAGAAATATTGTTTTCAACATTCTGAAAAATTTTGAGAAAAATCGAATTGACAGTTTTTTTTACAAAAAATAAAAACCTAAAAAAAAAATTTATAAAAGTTGCTAAAAATTGATTTTCGACTCGAATATCTTTTCAAAACTTTGAGATATTGGCTTTAATTTACTTTTATCTTTCAAAAAATCTTGTTGTCAACATACAATTAAAGTTTGAAAAAAATCGAATTGACAGTTTTTTTTACAAAAAATAAAAACCTAAACAAAAAATTTATAAAAGTTGGTAAAAATTGATTTTCGACTCAAATATCTTTTCAAAACTTTGAGATATTGGCTTTTATTTACTTTTATCTTTCAAAAAATCTTGTTGTCAACATTCAGTTAAAGTTTGAAAAAAATCGAATTGACAGTTTTTTTACATAAAATTAAAACCTAAAAAAAAAAATTATAAAAGTTGGTAAAAATTGATTTTCGACTCGAATATCTTTTCAAAACTTTGAGATATTGGCTTTTATTTACTTTTATCTTTTAAAAAATATTGTTGTCAACATTCAGTTAAAGTTTGAAAAAAATCGAATTGACAGTTTTTTTACAAAAAATAAAAACCTAAAAAAAAAAATTATAAAAGTTGGTAAAAATTGATTTTCGACTCAAATATCTTTTCAAAACTTTGAGATATTGGCTTTAATTATCTTTTATCTTTCAAACAATCTTGTTGTCAACATACAATTAAAGTTTGAAAAAAATCGGATTGATAGTTTTCTTTACAAAAATTAAAAACCTAAAAAAAATAATTTATAAAAGTTGGTAAAAATTGATTTTTGACTCAAATATCTTTTCAAAACTTTGAGATATTGGCTTTAATTATCTTTTAACTTTCAAAAAATCTTGTTGTCAACATACATTAAAGTTTGAAAAAAATCGAATTGATAGTTTTTTTACAAAAAATAAAAACCTAAAAAAATAATTTATAAAAGTTGGTAAAAATTGATTTTCGACTCAAATATCTTTTCAAAACTTTGAGATATTGGCTTTAATTTACTTTTATCTTTCAAAAAATCTTGCTGTCAACATTCAATTAGAGTTTGAAAAAAATCGAATTGACAGTTTTTTTACAAAAAATAAAAACCTAAAAAAAATGTATAAAAGTTGGTAAAAATTGATTTTCGACTCAAATATCTCTTTAAAAATTTTAAGTATTGGCTTTAAAGTAATTTTATCTCATAAGAAATATTGTTGGTAAAATTTTTTAAAAATCGAATTGACAGTTTTTTTTTACAAAAAATAAAACTCTAAAATAAAACAATACCAAGTTTTACTTGGTAAAAATTTACTTTCGGCTCAAACAGCTTTTCAAAACTTAAAAATATTGGCTTGAAACTTATTTTATTTCACAAAAAATATTGTTTTCGATATTCAGTAATTTTAATATAAAAATCCAACAGTCCGTTTTTTCATATAAAAAATAAAATCTACAAAAAGAGTACGCAAATTTGGTAAAAATTGATACGAGTACATAAAGACAAACTTTTAAGCAAGACAAATCGACAGACGGGATGGGAAGTTATCAGTGTGGGTCGCATCCCAGCCTCTTTTTCAATTGATGTAAGGAAAAGTCAGTAATCATAGTTTTAAAGCTGTCACTATTGACTATGACGTTATAACGTGCATCGTTTTTAAAAAAGTGCGACCAAGTTATTCCACCAATCCATAAAGCACACTAAAGAATCAGTTTTTGTGGATGTAACAGTGTCTTAACATACTCTTAAGCATTACCATCAACGCAAATACGGCTCTAAAAAAAAACTATGGGTGCTCCAGCTTAATAATTTTGACCAAGACTGTACTCCCGCTCGATTAACGATGCGTTGCACTATATTTGTAGATACGAGTACATGACGTGTTGATGTTGTATTGTGTACTCTGGATATAAAGCTTTGCAAAATGTCATAGAGTATCATTTTAATATTCAGATCAAGTTGTTGATGCTTGATGGGATTGCGATTGCGATTGCGATGGTGTCATGGTGGTGTTCGTTTTGTTTCTCTATGAAATATTTATACTCTGTGTGAATTCTACTTCCTGGAAGCAAATTTGACTATAAAAGTCAAGAACTGCAGAGCAATTTAAATGAAAATTGCAATAAATCATACCTACCTACTGTCTACCTATCGTCAAGACCAAAAAAACGAACAAACCTAACCTAAGTTTTTAGTGATGTTGCAATCTCTGAAGCTCTAAATGTTACCCCTTCTAAACATATAACGCTTCAAACAAGAAAGCATTTCTTCAGAATCTCAGAACTCTCAAATCCTCTGATGATGCTGATGGAAAATAGAATTAATGGATTTTCTGTATTCAAACTCTACAGGTGACGAGTTGAAGCTCTGACAGTGACAACGACTTCGACTTCGACTCTGAGAACGAAAACGAGACCGACAACAATGCCTTTTGAGTATAGCACAATGTATATATGTATATGTAGGTGGAAAGTAGAACTATATGCAGAATACCTTTCCTATATAAAGTTTCTTTTTCGTTACGTTCGATTTAGCAATGCATAAAGATTTAAAGTGGTACGTGCAATGAATCAAGCTATGCAGATTTTGAACTCAATTACGTTTGGAAAATGTGACTGCTTTTCAATGTGATGCTGATGCCTTCGGTGATCATTTGAAATCGACGACATTTTGTGCAATAATAAATTAGATGGCTAAGGTGATGGAAAATGCTTGAGTGATTTAAATTCAGGAAATCTTCTATATAAATGGTGTTGTATGTGACTTCTTCTCGTCGTTTATGAGGTAGATAGGTAAATAGTATTTAATTTTAAGATTCTTTTAAATGGTTTCTGGCCATTTGAGGGAGGGATGGTGGTAAATTGAACCATTTAATTTATTTCTTCTTTAAATTAAATTAATTGTTGCAAAAGTCCGGAAACCACTCTAAGTTTTAATAGAATGATGAGCTTAGAGTAAGGTTTATACTGAAGAAGGAATAGTTTTGAATCAAATTTATGGGAAAATAAACACATCAGGAGGTCAACACATTTTTTAGAGGAATAGAAATTTAAGTTGGAAACTCTATTTTAATTGACGACCATTTTGCCAGTTGTCAAGTGATTTAGTTTAAGTTTGGTTTAAGATTTCAACATGAATAAACTAACGCCCAAACAAAGTGTCCAAATAGTAGAAACTTATTTTAAAAATCATACTTTTGTTCGAAATTGAAAAATAGATTGTATTTGGTTTTTATTGCAGAGCATTTAGTTTTGGCCTTAAAAAATGAAAATAATACCTACCGCAAACCTGCTTTAACTTAAATTTTTCGGATAACATGCCTTTGGAAGTGTCTTGCATAGATTTCTTAACATTTATCGTTAAAATTAAAATTCGGAGCTTGCATCACACATGTTGCATAACCAATTACAACATATACAATAAAAGGACCTGACTCAAATGATAGTCAAAGCTGTCCCAGCAGGTGTGGAAGTTAAGGTTTATAATATTTTAGGGGAGGGATGGTTTGACGATGGGTGTCTAAAAGCAAGAAAAAATCGTTCGCTTTCTTAAAGCTGCTCAGGAAATTCAACTAATCTTGTTTTCAAAATTATGTATGCAGATGCGAATACAAAATTTAAACAACTCTGTTTTGAAAAAAAGAAAAAGTCGGAAGCGTCAAAATATTAACGTTTGTAATATGAAAAAGTCGTTCACAGAATTTTGGAAAGCCGCCAAAGCTATCACCGGAAGAACCAATTTAATTTCTGCATTTCTGAAAGCGTCTGAACTCCGTATATTCCGCGAAATAATTCAACTCGCCCCAATTTGCACCATTTCCACAGTACGCAGCTCCGTATTTCAAAGGTAAATTTTTTGATGCACCATTGTCGACTACTGAGCTAAAAAATGTAATTGAAAATGCCAAAAGACCGAAATCCAGTAGAGTTTTTTTAAAAACTGTTCCATAGAATTCTTGTCCGTATTGACAGAGGAGTTCAACATGATTTTTGAAAGCGCAGACGTCCCTGATAACTTCAAGAGGTCAATAATATATCCCTTACACAAAAAAGGGTCTTATGATGTACCAGAAAATTATGGGGCTTCTTTTTCTTGAATTCTCCCGTGCAGCTTTTCAGTACTCTAATTTTTGAAAGGCTTACACATTGGACCGAAGAAAATAAAATTCTTAATGCATTTCAAGCAGGATTAAGAAAAAGCTATTCGACTGTAGACCAAGTATTCAGATTGATAAACATTGCAGAGGACTTTAAAAGAAGGAAACAAAAACTGTACGCCTTATTTGTAGATTTTGGAGCTGTACGTTTGATTCAATCGCCCGCGAAGCGCTCTTTTATAAGCTTGGAGTATCAAGTAAAGTCGTTACAATTGTCAGAGCGATGTATGAAAATAATGTGGCCTACGTATGGGAAGGGGAGTTTATATCCAAAGAGTGTTCAACAGAAATGGGAGTTAAACAGAATGTGTTGAGCACACTTATATCTGTTTTGTTTCTTTATGATATCTTGGTGGGAGGAGGAATCCAGTTCGGAAGTACTCGGATACCAGGACTGATATTTGCGGATGATATTGCTTTTTTATCTAAATTGATGAAAAGAATGCAGCGCATGGTGAATAGATTAGAGACATACTGTAAAAATTGGAATCTGTCAGTTAATTTACAGAAGTCTAAAACTGTGATATTTCGGGGCGGAAGAGAAAGATATGAAAATTATGAAAAGTAGATGTACAAAGGTAAATATGTTGCAATTGTTCGTGAGCACACATTTTTAGGGGTTTTAATATCATCAATCTAGCGGAATCGAAAAGAGCAGCTTCTTCTGTGTGGAAACGTGGCATCGATAATAAAAGTGTCGAGCATAGTTCAAAGCTAAACATTTTTGGAAGGAGTTGGCTCTTATGCGACCTTTGCAATCTTAATGAGGCAACACTTCATTGCAAGATGCCCTGCTTTGAAAGAGTTTCGTATAATATATTTTGGAGCAGCTGTGATGGAATTGGCCAAAACATTGGAAGTTCTGAGTGAAATAGTAGGCTGGAAATTTGTATATAAATATATTTCAACCGCATTTCGCTATAGACAACGTATCCGCGAAGGACACTTTTAATTAAACAATTAGGTTAACCATACAATTAAACTTAAATACATTGTCAATCTGGTAGACAACCACTAGCCAAACCATACTTAACTTGTGAATATAGTATGATAATTGTTAATTTTAAAACCATTTTTCAAATAAAGTTTTTCTAACTGTCTTACTAATAACTTAAAAAATGTAATCCGTGAAACATAGGTCCTTTATGTCAAAGTAAAAATGAAGGCACAATAAGCTTTTTACCATCAGGAAAAGAATATTCATAAACAGCACGTTCTTTTAAAAAGTGTTGATATTGTTGTTTTTGAAAAATGGATAGGTAAATAGAAAATCTAAAGATCAATTGGGAATGCCCTTCCAAAAAAAAATAACATTCTGAATCTGACCAAGACAAGATATTTTCAGGGGAAGTGAAATTCTCTATTTCCTTTTCCGTTTCGTCCCCAAATAACTAATTGTGATAAATGCTGAACTTCACACTTTGTCTACTTGTATTCCAGTGACTGGTATATATTGTAGAGATCCTGGGTATATACATATCTCGACTGAGTGTTTTCGGGCCAATTTGACAGGATCTTTATTTTCCTTTATATCTTTATAAGACATAAAACCTAAGTATGAGTAATTTGAAGGTTAATTTTCAGACTCTATAGTTGGTCCCAAAAGTATTCGATAAGTGTATTGGATGATGCTGTAAATTGAATATAGCTCTGACACCGTTTATATTTTGGTTTAAGACTGATATCAGTATTTTCTATGTTTCTCTAGTTTTATGTAGGGCAGCTTGATGTTTACTTTAAAAGTCGTGTTGCCGGAAAGACTTGAAGATGATTAAAGACTCGAATCAGATCCCATCAGTAAGGACATTAAAACCATACCATTCCTCTAATCGTTTCTTAATGGAAAAATTGCTTTTAGACCATTACTAAGTTTGATGAAATCGATTAAATATTATAAAGGTCTAAAAGTTCAAAGCAATATAGCAAAGCAATTTATTGAACTATTACAATTTTCATTTCATCAAAGAAAAACTTATGTTAATTTAGGAATTCAACTTTAGATTTAAAACGGTATTTTAGTAAAACTATTTACAAAAAGGTGAACTATTGAAAAAATTTATACAAAATAATTATTCAAAATATAAAAAACGTTTAGAAAACATATTTATAAAAGGTTTGGTGACTAATAATTATTAACTTATAATACAAAAAATAACCCAACAATTATTATAAATGACTCTAATAATATTTAAGGGAACGTCCATGGTGTAAACAATTTGATTGATTATCTTTGAACTTTGTACATACAATAAAGGTACTTCAAAAATATTAACATTTAACAAAAAAGTATATCTTTTTTTTAAATCTAGAAAAAAGTGAAATCATAGATATTTAAGTGATTGATTATTAAAATTGCACATCGAAAATCTATACAAAGTCAATGAATTTTAAAACCCAATTAGATTTACTTTTATTTAAAAAAAAAATATTAAGTACGTGATAAAAATAAAGAACAAACATTTTTAAAAATTGAAAAAAGGTCAGAAATGTTGGAATTTAGATAAGACAGGAATTTAAAAAAAGTGTTCCCTTTGATTTTGCACGTCGCTTGAGTTCGTTCTTTGAAATTAAGGTTTTTAGATAATTCAATTTAGACGCTTTTCCATTGTTCTTAAAACAAAGAATAATATACGAGTACAATTAAAAACATAAGTTCCTTAAAAACAAGTTTTGTTTCAATTTTTTTAGCTTCTTTCAATTTAAAAAAAAAATGTATTTTTGTATTGCTCCAAAACGGTTATTTTGTTTTTTCAATTTTCTCAGGGACTAAAAATCGATTTTAATTCTTTTATTCGAACAAGGTTTTATATTGTCTGAATAATATTCGATGATCAGCAATGTCTAATTTTTCTTTGAATTATTAAAAGGTAGCTATTAACTTTTCTCAAAAATTGCACCCCAAACATATTTCAATGAAAGCAGTATGGTTTAAGAGATTTTTAATTTCACATTATTTCTGGTAGTAAGATACCCATACAAGATCCAACTGACCCAGGAGTTTAAAGCTCGCTGACTGGTCTTCGAATCGTTTGAAAGAGGACCCCAATTTTGGCAGAAAAATCATCTTTGGTGATGAGGCGCATTTAAGATGAATGGCTTTGTGCAAACCTCTCACCATGTGATAATGCATCCTCAAACAGTTACCGTTTGGTCTGGATTTTGAGCCGACGACGCGACGGCGACGTAATTGGACCGTACATTTTTGAAAACGAGGTTAGTAAGGCGGTCAACGTCAACAGCGAGCACTCCATGACGATTATTACTAATTTCTTATGGCCCAAATTGAACCATGTGGACCTAGATGAAATGTAGTTCCAACAGGACGGTGCTTTGTGCAACGCAGCAAATTACACGAGATACTTTTTCCATGAAAGATTTGAGGCTAAAGTTATCTCTCGCAGGGGTCCTGTGGTCATGCGATTTGAAGCCGATAGACTTTTTCATGTGGGGTTTTTTGAAGTCGCTGGTCTATGCAAATAAACCACAATCGACCGATGCCCTAAAAGTAATCATAACGAGGGCCATCGCTCAAATTCAGCTGGATCTATGTGGAAGAGCCAAATTGGACCGCTCTGATTCGTGCCACCGTAAGAAGCTGAGGCGAGTATTTGAATGATGTTATATTACACACTTAATGGCATACATGCACCTTTCAAATAAAAAATTATATTGTTAATACCTCACACACAGGTTGTTAATTTACCATAGGAAGTTATTGTAAAGGGTCCGATTTGTCACATTGAAAATTTTGACATTTCTCGAAGTTTCAAGGTCCCTAGAGTTGAAATTAAAGACATTTAGAAAGATGTATGTGTGTGCGTGTATACGTATGTTCTCGACGTTTTTTTTCGCCATCCGTAGCTCAAAAACCAGAAGAGATATCGACTTCAAATAAAACTTTGTTATACAGATAACAATGCAGAAAGATGCAGAAAGGGCTCTCAAAAAATTGAGTTTGCAGCTTTTTTTACCATTTTGGTTGACCCTAAATATCTCACGAACCAATTACGCTAGAGAGTTGAATTAAATTTTATATTATGTATTGTAACGTGGTACCAAACCAATATATTTAAAAAAAAATGCAATTAAATGTTTTTGTTTATAAATAAAAAGAACTAGAAAAATTTGTACAAATAAATTTATCTCAAAAACAATTTTGTGCAACGAAAAATAACGATTTTAAGATCTGGTAACATTTTTTTTTTATAAAAAATAAAGACCTAAAAAAACATTACTCAAAGTTTGTAAAAACCTTATTTCGACTCAAATATCATTAAAAAATTTGAGATTATGGCTTCCAACTAATTTTAATTTATAAGAAATATTGTTTTCAACATGTGGAAACATTTTGAAAAAAATCGAATTAACAGTTTTCTAAAATTAAACATTACTCAAAGTTTGTAAAAAATTAATTTCGATATCTTTTCAAAACTTTGAGATATTATCAAGAGCTACTATTAAAAAATGTTGTTGTTTTTTGAGAAAAAATGAATTAACAGTTTTTTTAACAAACAAATACCTTGAAAAAAAAAATAATACTTAAACATGTTAGAAATTTCCTTTTGGCGACAAAGCTTTTCAAAAATTAAAAATATTTTCTTCAAACTTTTTTATTTCACAGAAAATATTGTTTTCGACACACAGTAGTTTATTTTATACAAATCCAAGAGCCCGTTTTTACATAAAAAGTAAAATCTACAAAAAATGGTACCAAATTTGGTAAAAATTGATGTTCGGTTCTTGATATCTGTCAAATTAATTTCATTCATTCAATTTGTAAAAATTTATGAAATGCTACTAAGTAAAGTGTTTATTATATATATATTATGTACAACCAAAAGAGAACACGGAGTCGAATAGTTTTTAGGTCCTTAATGGTTCGCTTCTTCTTATAGACTACTTAATCTAATACATCATTCTTATATCTACTTAAAACTATGATAGTATACCTACTGTTGACATATATATATTTATATTAAATACATACGCAACACTCCCTTCACCTAAGATATAAAGTCAAATTACATTAATTTTTTTTTTTTTTCATTTACTTTTTTTTCTTTTTTTTTTTTGTATTTTCACAAAAGATTAACTGACATAAATTTTATATTGAATGTCATTCTTGGGAATGAATAATGATCTGTTTTGACATATTTATTGACTGTTGCTTTACAGTCAATACAGATCCTTATCGATCCATCTTTTTTTTCAACCGGGACAATTGGGGAAGCCCATTCACTGAACTTCACCGGGACTAAAATCTTTTTTTCAATGAGTCTATCTAATTCGCTGTTTACCTTATCACGAAGTCCATAAGGGACAGTATAAGCCTTATGAAAGATTGGAGTTGCTTTCTCCTCAACGATAATCTCTGCCACGTGATTCTTTATAACTGAATCGAAATTATTATCGAAAACAGTTGGAAACTGTTCAATCAGCTCATTTTCAACACTAGTCATGCAAACACTCTTTAAACTAAAATAATCTCTCCAGTTAGAAAAAATTACATTTAACCAGTTTCTGCCACACAACGGAACAAATTCAGTTTTTGATCGAATAACAAATAAATCAAGATAATATTCACTATTACCATATAAAACGCATGCATTAAAAAATCCTAAAACAGAAACTGATTCACCTGTTACCACATTTAGATTCTTCGAAAATGATTTAAGTTCAGTAGAATTTTTAAAATATTTATTAAAAGTAAAATGAGAGATAATAGAAAAGCATGCACCTGAGTCTATCTCCATGTCTACAATGAGTCCATTTATTTTAAGTTTTATCAACAAAGAATCGCTTATATGTTTTCCGTTATTAAAATGTACATTACCTAATGTAAGATGAGACAGATTATCACTAATACTATTGCTAATATCTACATTATTTAAATTGTTGTTTCTCTTAAATGTTGAACTTTTTCCTCTCTTATTTTTAGAATCTCTTTCATCGCAATAACTAGCATAGTGGCCCCATTTCTGGCACCTGTAACACTGGATGTCTTTAAACCTTGTGGCTTGCTTGCTTTTGTTTCTATAACTGGATCTATTTCTCGAATTTCTATTTTGACTAACTGATCTTCCTCGCCTGTTTCCATTGTAATCTGACCACTCCGTTATTTTCCCAACCAAATTATCTTTGGCTGTACCACCAACACCGCTGCCCCCACCATTATTTGTCCCCTGTATGGCCTTAACCTCTTTCGACGTTCGCTCCATTGTCAATGCAGTCTCACATACTTCTGAGAATGATTTTTCCATAGGCAAATTCAAAAGACTACGCTGAATAACCTCGTCTTTTTGCGACCAAATAAATTTGTCACAAAGTGCTTGGTCCAGATATTGACCAAAATCACAACTTTCTGCCAAAATTTTAAGTTCCACCATAAAGTCACTCAATGATTCATCATTTCTTAAAGATCGAGACATAAACTTGTGTCTCTCTGCTCGTATATTTCTTTTTGGGTTAAAATACGTGATTAAAGTTTTTGTAAGGGTTTCAAAGGTATATTCTTTGACCAATTTAGGGGCAATCAATGACTTTAATATTTTATAAAGGACACCACCCGCGAAACTTATAAAAAGGGACACTTTTTTATTTGAATCCTCGATATTATTTAAAATAAAAAGGTGTTCTAGGCGTTCAATATATTGCTCAAAATCATCTTCAAGCAAAAAAGGCTCTATATGGCCAATAAAAGATGTTTGGGCACTGTTCCCCGTCACTTGATCTGCTTTTTTATCAGCTGCACTAGTCATTATTATTATTTTTTTTTTTTTTTTTTTTAAGTTTTACAGTTTAAGGGGAATTTAATTAAAAAAAAGTTCACGAGAATTTAAATTTTAAACTTTTTTCTCAAATTTGTTTTTTTTTTTGATTTTTTTTTCCTCGTCGCCAGTAAAGTGTTTATTATATATATATTATGTACAACCAAAAGAGAACACGGAGTCGAATAGTTTTTAGGTCCTTAATGGTTCGCTTCTTTTTATAGACTACTTAATCTAATACATCATTCTTATATCTACTTAAAACTATGATAGTATACCTACTGTTGACATATATATATTTATATTAAATACATACGCAACACTAAGATTGGTAAAAATTTGTTCTCGACTGAAAATCTATTTAAATAAACTAGATTTTCAAACTAAACTATTTCTTTATATGAAAAATATTGTTGTAAATTTAAAATTTTTTAAGAATAATTCAACTGGCAACTTAAAAAACAAAAAATACGCAAACCTACAAACTTTTAAGCAAGGAAAATCGATAAACTGGATGGAAAGTTATCAATTTAGGTCGCATTGCAACCTCTTTTATTTTTTTATACAATATTCTTTTACTTGAACTTAAAGAGCCCTGCCTTCCCTTCAGTATTATGTTTTATTTAAAAAACACCATTACATTTTTATTTTTAAAATAGTAGATAAATACATAATATTCAATAGTGATTATATTATTTATATTTTTATTTATTCTATCATAATTACTGGAACAAGTTCAGCATAAACACTTTCTATGGTCTATGTTATGTAGAAACCAAAGAATAGTTAATTAGCAATTTCCTTTTTGAAAGTTAGTTAAAAAGCATAGGCTAGCAAGTGGAGTCACTATAGAATATTTAAACAAAGGATATTGCTGTTAACAGAAACCAATTAAAAATAATTGAACTTAACTGCTTTCATTTAATTTGTTTTACATTTTTTTTGTTCATAGTCCATCAGTTATAATGTTCAAAGTACATATGTACATAGAATGATACAAAAATGTAGGGCCCGTAAAAAACCTTGTAACTTATTGAAACTCGTAGATTCTAATAATGAACAAAAAAAAGTTGGAAATTTTATCACAATAATCGAATCCTGTGATACTTACACACATACATATCTACCTATACATTTATACTAACATGGCGCATTAAAATTCCTGTTTATATAATCATTGTTAATTCAGAAAGTGTCACCGAATTATTTGTATCTGAGCTCGTTATCAGTGAAATGTGTTAACCAAAGTTTGTAAGCCCTGCATAAGTCAGTTGATGGTATAATTAGCACGTCGTCATTGTCGTCGTTATAGTCGTGAGTTGGTTGCTTATGTATTCAATCGAATAAATTATTTATTTGCTATTTTAACTTTCATTTGTATATTTAAATGTTATTTCTGAATTAACATGAATGAAACATTCATGTAGTTACGCTGCAAATGTTGTTTATCCTTTATCCATTCTATGTTTATAGATAATACCATAATACATGGATTTGACCGTGATTTTGTGGAGGTATGGACCAAGTCTTACACTCAAAAGTATTTTGTCAGCTTTATTTCGCTACATGGACAAATTATATAGTTATTTTTAGGAGTCGAGGATGCACTTTTTGAGTCATGTTATCAGAGAATCTATACATATTTAAGATTCGAAGTTCTTGAGAAATGGGAATTCGATCAAAATTTTGCCATAGTTAAGATTTTGGTATGAATAAATAACATTGGTAATTCATATAAACTATAATTACTAAAAATACCTTCTGTATGATTTATTTGATTTCCAATAAACGCGATATTAAAACATTGATAGTACACTGGGGCGTATACGTACTTTTTTGGGAGATAATGTACCTAATCCGTGTAACATGGCTTTTTCAATTGGTTTATCTTTTTGAAAACAAAAATTAGAATAACTTCTTCTATGCCAGCTTGATATTAATTTAAATTTCTCAGCTAAACAGATTGCAAGGAAAGAAAGTCTTGTGACTAAGGACTTGTACCTTATTCCATTGTAATAGAGGAGAAAGTTTCATGACGAATTGTAACGAGAAGTATATTTTTATGACAACAGGAATACATTTTTCAAAATAGATCCGATAATAAATTATGTTTACAATGTTAAATATTAAGGATTCAGAGAAAAAGTCGGTTTTGTAAATTTATAACTTAGGCAATGAAAGGAGAAGTGGCGTCACTTCAATATGCTCTTATTAAGAAAATCTCAATTTCAAAATATAAGAAAAAGAAATGTTTATTATTTTGATCTAAGAAAAGTTTCTTGAATTTTTGCATTGAAATATTAGAAAATTTAAGTAACATCACTTCTGCGTTTGAGAAAAATTTGTTTATGTCCGTTTCGGATTAAAAACTAAAAATTGTTAAAATAAGGGTTAAGTTACCTTTGCTCTCATTGCCTCAGATCTTTTGCAAATATTTTTAATTTTTATGAAATATTTAACAATTTGTTTTTAACTTCCTATTAGAAGTTAATATAATCGGTAATTTTTCAAATTAAATTTATTTATATTTTTCAAAGTTTCAAGGTACTTCAAATATAAATCAGAGATTTCTGTGTGCATACATTCGACATAGCATTTTTCGACGCCCATATCTCAAGAACTAGTAATGATATCCACCTAAAATTGATTAAATTTTACAGATTAAAACATCAAAGAATGCAGAAAAGGCTTTCAAACATGATATTACGATGGTATAGAAGTCGAAAAAAGTGGGTCCTGCAATTTCGTCCGGTCCGTCCTGTCTGTCTGTCCACGCACCTACATCCTAAATTATTGGGTTGATTGAGTTCAAATTTCGAAGTTAAGGTTTTGAGCAGATTCGCGTCAGGCGTTTTTTAACTTCCCATAGGAAGTTATTGTAATGGGTCCGATTTGTCAAATTGAAAATGTTGACATTTCTCGACGATTCAAGGTCCCTAAAATCGAAATAAAAGATTTTTAGAAAGATGTCGGTGCGTGCGTGTGTACGTACGTTCGTACGTCCGTACGTCCGTTCGTTCGCGACGTTTTTTCTTCGTTCATAGCTCAAGAACCAGAAGAGATAACGATTTTAAATAAATTTTGATATATAGATAATAAATTAGAAAGATGCAGAAAGAGTTCTCAAGAAAATTGCGTAGGTGGTTTTTTTACCATAGCAGTTTAAAAAAAAAGGTGAACATTTTGGTTAACCCTACATATCTTACGAACCAAAAACGCTAGAGACTTGAATTAAATTTTATATAATATATTGTAACGTGATATCAAACAAGTATATTTTTTGGAAAAAAATCCATTTAACGGTTTTTTTTTCTAAATCAAAAAAAACTGAAAAAAAATTTGTCATCTCCAAAATTTTATGACTCAAATATGATTTCATCTCCAAAACAATTTTGTGCAAAGAAGAATAATGTTTTTGACATCTGATAAAATTTTGAGAAAAATCGAATTGATAGTTTTTTTTTTTTTATAAAAAATAAAAATCTAAAAATAACATTACTCAAAGTTGGTAAAAATTGAATATCGATTCAAATATCTTTTCAAAAACTCAAAATTTAGGCTTCAAGCTTATTTTATCTAATAAGAAATATTGTTTTCAACATTCTGAAAAATGTTGAGAAAAATCGAATTGACAGTTTTTTTTACAAAAAATAAAAACCTAAAATAATTAATAAAAGTTGGTAAAAATTGATATTCGACTCAAATATCTTTTCAAAACTTTGAGATATTGCCTTTAATTTACTTTTATCTTTCAAAAAATATTGTTGTCAACATTTAGTAAAATTTTGAAAAAAATCGAATTGACAGTTTTTTTTACAAAAAATTAAAAACCTAAAAATAAAATTAACAAAAGTTGGTAAAAATTGATTTTCGACTCAAATATCTTTTCAAAAATTTAAAATATTGCCTTCAAACTAATTTTTTCTTATAAGAAATATTGTTTTCAACATTCTATAAAATTTTTAAAAAATCCAATTGACAGTTTTTTACAAAAAATAAAACTCTAAAAAAAAACAATACTAAAACTTATTTTCTATTTCACAGAAAATGTTGTTTTCGATATTCAGTAATTTTTATATAAAAATCCAACAATCTGTTTTTTTATTAAAAATAAAATCTACAAAAAATAGTACGCAAATTTGGTAAAAATTGATACGAGTACAAATAGACAAACTTTTAAGCAATACAAATCGACAGACGGGATGGGATGTTATCAGTGTGGGTTGCATCCCAGCCTTTTTTTTTCTTTTTTTTTAAGATCAAAACTAACAGTGGCCCCTTACAGTTTTTTTGGTCAAAAAACGAAAATTGGAATTTTCTCAAAAACAAACCGATAGTTTTTTTTTTAATTTTTCCTAAAATTTAATTTTTTAACGAGCTCTTAAATTGCCTTAACAATATGTGATGATCAATTTTTTTTGGATTTTCAAAATATAATGTTTTTTTTTTTTTAATTCTATATCTCAAAAAAGGTTTAACATTTTTTAGGAATTTTAAATGTAGAAAGTGTATTTATAATTACTAAACAACTACATACCATAAGTATTTTTAGAAGAAAATTGAAAAATATGATTTATAAAAAAAATTTTAAAAAAACCGCTTTAACGATTTTCGAAAAAAATTGAAAAATAAAGGATTTTTTGTTTTGTAAAATTAGATTTAATTTTTTAAAGATAAACTTATTTTTCAGGTAAACTTTCACAAAATGTTAATTAAATTCCAATATTTTATTAAAATTAATGCATTTGGTACATATTTATGTTTTTGTATAACTATAGCTATTGTAAATAACAACGATGGCCGTGTAGCGCCACTGCATCGGATTAACGAATATGAGGTATTTAATCAACAATCTATTTTAAAGTGTCTATCAAGAAGTATGATCTTGGTACCTTTGTATACATGATTTAAAAATATTCTTCCTTAAGGACAAGGTTGTTTCACATATATTTTACTTGTCTCGCCTATATAAAATATTAAATACTTAGTACAAGTTAAAGAAACATACAACCTCTACAACTAATGCTTACGTTTCACTTTATAACTAAAATCCAAAACGCACAAGAGCCTGACTGTAAAAAACACATGAATAGCAATTTTTTGAACTATTGAACTATTCTTTATCCGTTTTAGATACCTACCAACATAACTACGCAACCAATAGGCGATCGCTTTACAATTTAAGCATACATGTTCTGCCTCTTTCTTATCTTCAGATAATTTATTTTTCATCCTGGTTCTTCTAATATGGAATTTAATAAAGCTTTCAAAAAAAAAATGCTTTGAACGAACTAGATGAATACACAAACAATTGTTTTCGTTATGTATGCTTACAAGTATTGTTGAGTTGTGCTTTTGTATATACAAAAAAAATGGTGTGCATTCGATAAGTTCATTCAAATGCACAAACCATTTTCTTGAACACAATATTTTCCGAGTGATTGATATTTTTATTATAATAAAAAGTTAAGTTTTTTCAACAAATTATAAATTAATATTCAATAAAATGCATTTCTCATAATCAACGGAAAATCTCTATGTTTTGACTCCTTATTTGTTAAAATTAGTTTTGAATGAGAGCCAAAAAAGGGAGACATGCTAACGAAATAATATATATGATGATGATTCGCCCAGACTTATTTTCTATTAAATCACTTAACAACAGCATAACAAAAATATTTTTAAGAAAAAATTAAAAGTTTTTTTACATACAAAAAATTATTTAAATAAAACCGGTCTAACGATTTTTAAACAAAATTGTTAAAAAGGGGAGGTTTTTTTAAAAAATCAAATTGCATTTATATCTTTGAAGATCCATACCATAGCAATTTAGAAAAAAGTGAACATTTTCTTTGACTTAAAATGTCTCATGAACAATAATCGCAAGTGACTTCAACTAAAGTTTATATTTTTCGATATTTTATAAAATAAAATTGGGTGGCGCGACAGTCCGTTAAGAACCAAGGCCTAGTGACTTACAACTCTCAACCATTCCTGTGTGCGAGTAATGTTGTCAGGAATAGAGGGGACCTACAGTTTATATGCCGTCTCCAAACGGCTAAATTTGCAATGTTACGTGATACCAAATTGTTATAATTGAAAAAAAAACAAAAATTTTGTACATATTAAAAAACTTAAAACAAATATTTGTCACCTGGAATATTTTAGGAAAAAAAAAGATATTAACTCCAGAATAATTGTATGTAATGAAGAATAACGTTTTTGACATCTTTTAACATTTTGAGAAGTAAAATATACTAAATCCCAACCTCTTTCTTTAATCATATAGGTTAGGATTTATATTTAAGAATATTTATTTGTACCACTTTCCTCATTGTGGTAAAATACCAAAATCAATTGTAAAAACACATTTCGGATTTTTATTTTTTGTACTATTGTTTAGCAGTCACACAGTGGCCCCTACAATGTTCATGCATACATTTCTTTTCAAACGGTTTAATGAGCATCATTTAATGATATGAAAACTTGTCAGAAAATTGATCATCATTCAAATAATTTCGGGACTCACCTTTAACCGGTCAGAACTTTTCGGAAAAGATAATGAAAGTAGATTGTGGCCTGATGAGTTTTATGATTTTGTTATGAAACGTGATGTCAAAAATAAATAAAGATTTGAGCTTGTCTTCTCATGCTTTTGATAAAAACTAACAAAGGTCAAATATAGCTCTCATCTCTTATTTGTTCACTTGGTGACGATTTTTTGAAATCCCCGCTTAAAATAAATTATTGAAATCGGTTGATTAGTTCTTAAGAAAGCTTAAAGCTTGTGTAGGGGGTACCCGTCTGGAGCAATACATAAATAATAAAGCATAACACAAATAGGCTCAAATCCTCAATTTTCAAATTCGAAGTCAATCTACCCAATTGGCAGGACAAATTGGCGCACGGAATCGGGGAACCCACTTTTTTTCGACTTCTCTATCACTGTGATGGCATATTTAATTAAAAACTCGAGTTCAATATTTGATTTCGAATGCAAAACTTGCCATTTTGTTTCTATATGTCGCACGGTCAAATCGATTAAAGATTCATTTGATCACACGAAAGTCGGTTTTGGGAAGTATCCTATCAAAACAAAATTTATTTTTGAATTAAATTTATTTTCTAAACTGAAGTTATTTTTTCAATTTACATTTTAAACATTTTTGATTTAAAGTTCTTCAAAATCTTATATATATTTTAACTTTCCATAGGAAGTTATTGCAATCTTTCCGATTTGTCGAATTGAAAATGTTGACATTTCTTGACATTTCAAGGTCAATAGAGTTGAAATAAAAGATTTTTAGAGGTATGTCTGTGCGTGTGTGTGTACGTACGTTCATACATTCGTACGACGGTACGTTCTAGAAGTTTTTTTCTTCACCCATAGTTCAAGAACCAGAAGAGATATTGACTTCAAATAAATTTTGTTAAATTTTTTTTAAAGGACTATCAAAAAATTGATTTGGTGTTTTTTACCATAGCAATTTAAAAACATGTTGAAAACCTTGTTTAACCCGAAATATTTCACGAAGGAATAACACTAAATTGTATATTATATATTGCAATGTGATACCAAACAATTATATTTTTAGACAATAAATGCAATTAACGGTTTTCTATAAATCAAAAAAACTAAAAACAAATTGTAACAGCAAATATTTTACTAAAAAATGATTTAATCTCCAAAACAATTTTGTGCAACGAAGAAAAGGGTTTTTGAAATGTGGTAAAATCTTGAGAAAAAAACAAATTGACTGTTTTTTTATCAAAAATAAAAACCTAATAAAAATATTGTTAAAAGCTGGTAACAATAGATTTTCGACTGAAATATCTTTTCAAAGATTTGAGATTATGGCTCCAAACTAATTTAATCTTATAAAACAGATAGTTTTTGATATTCGGTTAAATTTTAAGAAAAATCCAATGGACAGTTTTTTTTACAAAAAATAAAAACCTAGAAGAAACAATATTAAAACAGGGTACAAATTTACTTTGGACTCAAATATCTTTTCCAAAATTAAAAATAAAAGCTTTAAACTTATTAAATCTCACTGAAAATATTGTTTTTGATATTCAGTTTGTTTTTTATAAAAATCCAACATATAATTTTTTCATACAAAATTAAAATCTACCAAAAATAGTACGCAAACTTTTTAAAAATTGATGTTCGGTTCTCGATATCTCGTGAACAATAAAAGATAATGACTTTAAATTAGTTTCATTCGTGCAATTTGCATTTATTTATAAAAACTTTAGAAATAAAAACTTTTAAGAAATGCTACTAAAATTGGTTAAAATTGTTTTTCTACTAAAAATAGCCTTTACAAAAAGAGATTTTTAAATCAAACCAAATATGATGAAATATATGCAAAATATTGTTGGTAATTTTTGATTTTTTTTTAAATAATTCAAATGACAACTTTTTTAACAAAACACGGAAACCTACAAACAAATTGCAAATCGGCAGACGGTATGGGAATTTATCAGTGTGGGTTGTACCTCAGTCTCTTTTTTTTTCAATAGTTTTCAACACAAAAAGAAAATATATTTTGAGCTCTGAAGTTTTTATCTTAAAACTACGTATTTACCAGGACTTCAACAGCACATTGGTACGGGTTGATTCATTAGGGATGAAAATAATTTGAAATCACTGACAAAAGGTTTCGAATTGTCTGCCTTCTGGATTCATACGATTATAAAGGTTTTCTTTCCATATTCTTGATGACGGTGGCGTGCATTTCTATTTCTACTTTTGTATTATTAGTTTCGATCAGATCGATTGTAGTTCGAATTATTAAATGGATTTTATATGATGTTTACTAACCAAAAAAATCAAATGGGGTGGCGCAACAGTCCATTGTGAACCAGGGCCTAGTGACTTACAACTCTCAACCATTCCTGTGTGCGAGTACTGTTGTCAGGAATGGAAGGGACCTACAATTTTAGGCCGAATCCGAACGGCTAGTTTGAGAAAGCACTTTTTCATGACAAGAATTACTCTTGAAGGATTTGTCAATTCCTCGCAAGAGACAGTACCCGCGAAAATTAATTTTTTTTTTTTAAATTAAGATGGCACAGGCAGGGATTGAACCCAAGACCCCTTGCATGACAGTCCAACGCACTAACCATCATGCCACGGGTACTACTGATGTTTACTTACCACAAGTACGAATATTTTATGGATGTCAACGTACCACCACAATAATCATAGATTGAAAATTAACTTGTATCTAATTTTCAATATTTTAAAGAATCTTTGAAAAAGATGTTGTTTCGATAATTTAGAGTAAGACATAATATAATAAACATCATTTGTAAAATAAGCGTGTAATATTCTTTTTCTGCCTTAATATTCCTCACAAACATTCTATGTACAAGTATCTAATACAATTCAATCCAAAAAAAAGAATTATTCCATTAGGATTTCTTATGAATTTCACTTTTCTAAATTATTATCATTTCAAAATGTTGAATGCATATATAAAACTAGAAAAGTACCTACTCTACCTGAAAATGAATTTTATTTCCTTCTGTAATTTTAAATTGGCTCGCCCAAAGAGAAGGAGAATAAATACTCTACACTATGGCTATAGGTTATTATGTAGCTCCAGCATTACTCTACAAAAATATCTTTATTCTAGAAGCTAAAATTAAACCAATTATAAAGTGATGGCAATGATAAATCTATTTACTTTCTCTGTATGTATGAATGAATATTGCTTTTATGTATGGAAAGTCATAAATTTCATTAAGCTATTCATTTCAAACGAACTACGTCAAAATCCTACAAAAGGTAATCCTATAAACAGGGTATTCCTAAAATTGCTGAAAAATTGCTCCTGAATGAAAAAAAAAAATAAAGCTAGAAAATGTTACAGAATTATAACTTCTGTTACCAAATACGTAGGTAAAAGTCCAAATTCTACGAGCATACGATCAAGATAAGGCTTCTCCAATAAGAGGTATCATTTTAATAAGTACACTTTTTTAACAGCTGTGACTTTTAAAGCTGTCATTGGGCAGGTTCAGGCGACATAAGGGACTTAAAAGTAAGGCAAGTTTCTAGCACCTGATTGGCCAGCTTCCAAAAAATTCTCTCCAATTAAGGCAACTTTATTGGAAAGTTGTCTTGAAAGTAAGTCAAGAAATATCTCCCTTACTATCAAGTCAAGTCAACTTATGTCAAAATGACAACTGATCATGATTTTTTTTTCATTCAAGTGAAAGCTAAGCTTTACAAGTACTACTCTATAATTTATTTATTTTCTGCACAATTCCATTTTATCTTTTCTGTAAAAGTACTAATTGTCAATTTAAAAAAGAAATAAGTTATATTTCTTTACAATATAAAAGACAAATCGTAGTGATCTTGTAGCTTGTCTAGGGAGTGTTTTGTAGACAATAATATGTTTGGTAGGTCTTGTACTATTAACTTATTGTAGAGGTTTGAGAAGTAAAGTTCTGAATTTGAAATTCATGACACTTGTAAAACTAACTAGTTGCCTAGGTCAAAATTTACGTTCAAACAATGAAGTTGACTTCAAATGAAGTCCTTATATTGCCTGAACCTGCCCATTATTTGGCATTTGATAGAAAAGCACTATGCCAATACTAAAAGTGAAACAATACAAGGCATACAAATTATTTTAATTCACTACGAAAATTGAAATAACTTTGGACCCAAAATTTTTCGTCTACACTAGATAAAAAAGCGCTCAAGGTGCTTGTTATCTCTCAGCAGATCATATATAAGCTCGATAATCGGTGTCACACAGTTTAGAAGTAAGCCTCAAGGTTCATGTGGTATCACAATGTTCTATTAAACCGGCTTAAGTTTGTCCCATTCCATCACGGACAGCCACTTTAACTTAACCTAGCCTTGGAGCCACACCTAGCAGTATTTTTTTTAGAAAAGTTACCTTGGAGCCACACTTGGCAGTTTTTTTTAGAAAAGTTTCTGGACCTTGGTGACCAACGATTTTTTTAATTCAATACCTGAAGAATTGTTCCTTTGGTGACACACAAGACTTTCAAGTTGATGTAAATGATTCAATGATGCTATCATCACCAATCTATTTGAACGGTCTACGCTTGATAAAGTCCAAGAGCTTAAGGTGAGTTCCAGGAGCACAAGCTCTTGTTGATATCGCGTATGTGATCGTAGTTGTAACTTAGATACACATACCGAGAATTTCAAGGTTCTCTTTATTCTTGCATCAAGCAAGTGCCTCTCATGAAACTACTACTACTTTAAATTCTACTCGATTTTTGATTCTCCATCTAACAAAGCTGTCTAGGTCAGAATTTAATGAGCTTATAATACATTGACGTTGAAGGTCCACATTCGAAGAGCAGTATTGTGAATTTAAAATTAAAATCTGAAAGTATTTTTGTCAGCAAAGCAGGTAAGTGGATTTGAAGTTTCAGACAGGAAATCGTTTATAAAAATGAAAAATAGTGTTGGAAACAGAACACAGCCCTGGGGCACACCAGCATTTATTTTGTGTTTCTCAGACTTGAACCAATCCAATACTACTTGCACTAAACGGTCCGAAATGTAATTTCTAACCCAGAAGGGGGCATTCGTCAAACAGAAGGAATGCATTTTCGATAAGAGTGCCTGATGCCAAACTTTATCGAACGCTTTAGAAATATCAAGTGCAATAATCGTAATTTTTTCTAAACGATGTAAGGATTGTTCCACTGTTCTATGCCATTAAGCAGTCATCGAGATATTGATTGAATTAATAATTAATACATGGCTTGAGAGTTGACATAAGTGGGATTGTTCGATAATTCTGAAATTTTGAATACAATTCCTTTATTGTTGAGAATAATTTCTATCAGAGTTAATTTTTGGTGCTGAAACCAAATCAAAACTTCGATTATACGCTGTTTATGATCAATTTTAGAAATACAAGTTTTCAACATTATTTTTGTGTATTTTTTCCAATTTAATTATAAAACTTGATTTTATAACCTTAAAACTACGAGTTTGTAACACCTTTTGTGTGTCAAAGTTAAGAACCAGTTTAAATGATTCATCGCTTTTTTAAGGTTTATGTAGGTCAGGTGAAGACTGAGGATGTTTTGAAAAATAAATAAGATACTGAAAAGATTTAAATGGAAAATTTGAGTTAGGGATTGTAGATTTGGAAAATCATCAAGAATTTTTAACTTTCCATAGAACATTATTGCAATGGGTCCGATTTGTCAAATTGAAAATTTTGACATTTCTCGACGTTTCAAGGTCAATAAAGTCGAAATAAAAGATTTTTAGAAAGATGTCTGCACGTGCGTGTGTACGTACGTCGTCCGTACGTTTGCGACGTTTTTTTCGTCGTCCATAGCTCAAGAACCAGAAGAGATATCGATTTCAAATAAATTTTGTTATACAGATAATAAGGCAGAAGTATGCAGAAAGGGCTCTCAAGAAAATTACGTGGGTGGTTTATTTACCATAGCAGTTTGAAAAAAGGTGTACATTTTGGTTAACCCTAAAGTTAGATGCTCCATATATTTTACTCGGTGACTTTAATGCTCATAACTTTCTTTGGGGTTCTGAAAAATGTGACGTTAGAGGTAAAATAATAGAAAATCTTATTCATGAGCACTGTCTTAATATTTTGAATAATGGTAAACCAACTCACTTTAGTTTTGCCCATAAAACGTTTAGTGCAATCGACCTCACACTTGTTTCCCCCACTATTCAAAACTATTTTGAATGGCTTGTTGAAGATGATTTACATAGCAGTGATCATTTTCCTGTCATCATGCCAATTCTAAACTCAGAATCTAATAATAATCACAGGGAAATCTATTTAACAAAAAAAGCAAATTGGGACATTTTTAGACAAGAACTCAACTTAAAAATAGAAAATGATGACGTAACAATTGACGAGTATGAAGATTTTATAAGATGCAATATTTTAACAGCTGCCGATAGATCAATGCCTTTTTCAAAGAATGCGAAGTGCCATAAAAGCGTCCCATGGTATAATGATGAAATTAAGAACCTTATTAAGACTCGTTACCGATTATTTCGCAAATATAAAAGGTCTTTGGATTTGGTTGACTATAAAAATTTTATAGCTGTAAAATATAAAACCAGAAAGATAATAAGATTTCATAAACAAAAATCCTGGGAAGAATACGTGGGTAGCATTTCTAGTAAAACTTCTGTATCAGAAGTATTTAAGAAACTTAGACAGCTTAACGGGAAATCTAAATCTACCCAAATTACGTCACTTATTGTTAATGAAAAATTAATAACTTTACAAAAAGACATTTGTGAAGAAATTGCCGTCTCTTTCCATAAATTCTCAAGCTCTGATAATTATTCTCAAACTTTCCTTAATCATAAAAATGTATCTGAATCCAAACGTCTTAAAATACCTCCTGATAAAACAATCAGTTATAGTCAAGCCTTTTCAATTGATGAGCTTGAAAATACTCTTTTAGATTGTAAAGGTTAATCTGCTGGACCTGATAAAATACACTATGATATGATCAAAAATATGGACTTCTGGAATAAATGTTATTTACTTGATTTTTTTAATAAAGTATATCTAACCAACACCTTTCCATCGAATTGGAGAACAGCTATTCTCATCCCAGTTCTTAAAAAGGGAAACAATTCTAATTCAACCTCCAGTTATCGACCCATAGCCCTGACAAATTGCTTATGTAAGATTTTAGAAAGGATGATTAATAAGCGTTTAAAATGGTTTCTCGAAAGCAACGACAAAATTAGTAGATGCCAATCAGGTTTCAGGCAGGGCCGATCTACATCTGATAATTTGATGTTTCTCGAGTCTGAAGTTATGGAAGCATTTGCTTCCAATAAATTCGTCCTATCTATCTTTTTTGATATTAAAAAAGCATATGATATGGTATGGAAACGTAAAATTGTCGAAGAATTGTTAGTAATGGGTCTTAAAGGACATATCGTTCATTTGGTCGAAAATTTTCTTGAAGATCGCACTTGCTATACGGTTTTGGGAAAATATATGTCATCTATTCAAAAAATGGAAAACGGAATCCCTCAAGGATCTGTGTTAAGTGTTTCATTATTCCTTATTGCTGTTAATAATATTTTTGTTAAAATCAAATCACAAGTTAAAATAGCGATGTATGCTGACGATCTAATAATTTTTTCGATATCAAAAAACTTAGACCAACTCAAAAGAACTATCCAAAGTGCATTAGACAATCTTAGCGAATGGAGTAACGAAACCGGATTTCAATTTTCAGAAAACAAAACAAAAGCCATACTATTTACTAGAAAAATTAAAAATGTATACTATCCTGACCTGTTTTTGAATAATCAATTGATCACATATACAAAAGAACATAAGTTTTTAGGCATAATTTTTGACTCAAAATTAAACTGGAATCAGCATATAAAACAAATTGTTTCAAAATCAACAAGAACTCTCAATCTTCTTAAAATTCTTGCAAATACTAATTATGGATCAGACAGAAAACTTCTTCTTAGAATCCATAACATGGTTATACTCCCGATAATTGATTATGGAAGTTTTCTGTATAGCTCAACAAACAAATTAAATCTTAACAAACTAGAATCTATACACAACACTGGAGTTCGAATTTCTACAGGTGCTTTTCGAACAAGTTCTGTACCTAGCATTTTAGCTGAAAGCGAACAGTTTTCCCTTAGGTTCCGCCGTGATAAGCAAATTTCGTTTTATATGATCAAGATACTTTCTATTAAGAACCATATACTCTACGAAAAGTTCTTAGATGATGAAATATTTAATAAACTTAAAAATAGACCTCTAAGATTTCAATCTTCCATGACTCGAGCAAAAACTACACTCAATAGACTCCAAATTCCCTTAAATCACAATTTCGACCAAACAAGATTTCAGAAATATCCTCCATGGCAATTTAAAAATTTCAAGTTCAACCTATCCCTCACCCAATTCACTAAAAAAGAAACCCTTAAGGAGCAGTTCATGGCAACTTTCTTGGAACAATTAGACTCAAAATATACAGATTTTCAAAAATGCTATACTGATGGTTCTGTTTTAAATGGACAAACTGGATGTGCATTTAAAATTGACTCTGTAGAATTTTTATTTAAACTTTCAGAAAATACCAGCATTTTGTCTGCGGAGCTCTATGCGATATTTAAATCAGTAGAATATTTTGAAAAAAGTAACATCTCAAATATTTTAGTTTGTTCGGACTCACTAGCTGCAATCCAGACCCTGCATTTCGTATTTTTCTGGATACCTGGTCATTTAGCATTAGGTTTTAATGATGAAGTTGATTGTCTGGCAAAAAAATCAACCTTACAACCTACAGACAGAAATTTTGCTTTTCAATACAAAGATTTGAAACAACATATAAAGAAACAAATAAAAATTGAATGTAATACTCAGTGGATATCAATGCCAACAACAAATAAACTCCGATTCATAAAAGATAGGTTAGATATCCCACTTAACTCAATAGATTTCCTTAGTCGAAGAGAAGCTACAATAATTACCAGGCTTAGAATAGGTCATACTAGACTCACTCATGATTACTTATTTATACAACCTAACGAGCTCCCTAGATGTGCTTGCAGTGGGGTTCTGTCTGTTAGACATATATTTGAGAATTGTTTCTTATCTGCACAGGAGAGAAACTATTTTGAAATACAAAATATCCAAATATTAAACCAAAATGATTTAAATTCTTTAAAATGATGTCTTAATTTTCTTAAACAAATTGGACTTTACAGTAAAATTTAGATTAATTTAAGGAAATACAAAATTTTTCTTGTTGTTTTGTTATATCGTACATAATTATTTTTTTTATATTAGGTTAAGTTACTTTATCGAGAATACCTACCCATGTATAATTCTTTCTCTTAATTTTGTTTTCTTTTAATTCTTAATCACATGAATATATTTTTCTATTTTTCTTTTGTATTATCTACAGAATTAAAAACACTTTATTTTAATCTTCTTTGAACATAATTTATGTAATTCATTATACATATATCTATCATTCATCTTATCACTTAGTTTTAAGAGAAAAAAAAATGTAAGATATTAATGTTACTGGGCCTTAAAAACCTATTTTAAGTTAGGAGGCCATATCAAATCTTTCTATAAATAAATAAATAAATAAAAACCTAAAAAACATTAATAAAGTTGGTAAAAATTTACTTTCGACTCAAATAGCTTTTCAAAAATTAAAAATATTGGCTTCAAACTTATTTTATTGCACAGAAAATATTGTTTTCGATATTCAGTAATTTTTATATAAAAATCCTACAATCCGTTTTTTCATTAAAAATAAAATCTAAAAAAAATAGTACGCAAATTTGGTAAAAATTGATACGAGTACATATAGACAAACTTTTAAGCAAGACAAATCGACAGACGGGAAGGAAAGTTATCAGTGTGGGACGCATCCCAACCTCTTATCTTTTTTTTAAATTTGTAAAAGGTTGTTTCTCAAAAACCAGTAGTGATAAATTGATTTTCAAGTAAGATTTGAAGTAAGGACATAAAAAAACGTAAAAAAATGTATGATTTTATTGCCAGTTACATGACCTGTTTTTTTGTAATTTACAGGCACTCAATGATTATTAAAATCCTTAATACGTTTACGTTTAAGCAGTGCAAGTATTAGGAAAATATCGCTGAACGTTCAAAATTTAAGTTTTAAAAATCAACATGAGTTTGAAAACAAGCCGGCCAAAGCATTCCACATTCTTGATATGCGGTTTAAAACCTATATACCTAGTTGACAGTATGTCCCAAACCGGTCGCAAGATAGAGGGTAGATGTGCGAATAGAATGAATTTTCACACATTTTTCTAACTTGCTTTAAACTTATTACTTTTTGTCTTCCTCAGTAGGATTGGCTTTAGAAGAAAGAAATCTTTCATCTTTGGTTCTAACAACCTCTTTACAGTTTGAATAAAATCATGAGTTTTTCTAAAAGTTTGTTAATTGTTCCCTTTTTTCGGCATAAAGTTTCTCTTTCCCTAAAGAATTAAGTTTGTAATAGAATCCTAGTTATTTTCTGAAGAAGTCTTTAAGACCGTGGCACTTGTCTTTCTCATACTGCCAAACCGGTTCTTTTGGCATGAGGAATTCGCAGATGATACAATATGCCTAAAGGCGGTATTTGCGAATGTATAAGGATCATAGGTAAGAAACAAGTCCTATGTTATGTGACCTTATTCCTATTAAAAAAAAAAAGGCAGCTCAGGTATAGAGCGATGTTAAAGTTTGTTAACATTTGTAAAAAGTAATCATTAAGTACTTTAAAAAAGCTCAACACCAACATTAAGTAAGTTATTGCCCTAATGACTTCGCTTTGGAGCTAATCGTCAAAAATTGGTGCAACAGCTTGGTTCCCACTATCAACTAAGCCGTTTTAGTTGACTCGAAATCGTTTTTGCAACTTTTAAAGCACCCTGTTCTCATCTTGAGTCGTATTACAATTTTCATGCATGTTCTACACCCAGTCACTATCAACCAAAAGTATAGTACAAGAAAAAAAAAAAAAACTTGAATTCAATTTCCTCTGTCAAACTATGTACCCATATCTCCGTCAGTAATCCAGTCAAAAAAAAAGTACTCCTTTTTAGATAAAACTCAATATACGAATGCTACAGAGCTCTCGAACAACGATTGTCTAAGAAAAGAAGGATACGCTAAAAATTCCTATACCTAACAAGCATACCTATCTTACCTAGGATGATTCTGTTTTACAAAGTTTGTTACAAGAGGTACATATGCAGCAGAGTAGATATGTGGAACTCAAACATAGTTCCAACGTTAACGTTTTCCTTGAATAAAGTAACGTTATACCGTATCAAACGACAATGAGCGACAAAAAGAACGAACGAATGAAATAACATCAGCCAGTGCGCCATATCAACATTACCATCACTGTTACCGTTACAGTCACAATCTCACCATCACCATCATCAACAACCGGAAAAAGAAGTAAATCTCTCAAGAAAAAGGCTTCAGAGCAAAGCTATTCATATTTTCATAGCCTGCAGATTTGTATCCTTTGTAGCTACTATCCGGAATAGGAAGGAATATACCTACATATGTACGACGACTTACAATGTATACTTCCCCAGCTGCTGAAAGTGGCAAAACTTCAAAAATACTTCTCGCATAACGTAAATCGCACTTGTATACAACAACAACAACAATTCCACCATCCGTCGCAACTCGCAATTCAATTCTGCTCCACCTCGTCCTCGTTTTCGTCCTCACCTTCGTCCTATGGCTTCGAGATATCTTCTATAAACTCATTCCAAAGCCAGCGTTTGGCTATAGCTATAAGTTCATTGTTGGCTCACATGTAGCATAGTCTAAACAGCAAGAGCATAAGCATAAGCATAAGCATAACAAGCCAGGCGATAACAAATCCTTCTTCTTGCACAACATGTCGGATCCTTTTCCAGTTGCAATTGCAATTCACATAACACATAACGAAGACTGTGTCACACACCCGCTGCTGCCTCCCAACCCTGTCACATTCTTCGCTGCCCCCACATCACGCTACTGCCACCTTGGTCTCTATTTCCTCCGTCCTGCTGCCACGCTCCCGCCAGCCGCCACCGCCGCTGCTTCTATGATTTCCGCAAACAAAGTGTTAACTTCTTCCGCATGATGGCTTTGGTAAAAATAAAAAAGAAAACCACTCCCATTCCATAAAGACTTAGTTTCCATGAATAGGACGACAAACTGGTGCCAGTTTGCGGTGCGGTGGCTGGCTTCTAGTCTCGTTAGACCCTCATTTAATAAATATCCTATGGCAACATATCCCCCGATGGTACTGGTTTGGTTGGTATGGTATCCTAGCCTCGGTTACGGTTCCAGAGAGCTCAGTGCTTTAGGCACATGTGTGTTGAGCATGCTTAGCATTACCGGCAGCAATTTCACTTAGTTTTCACCCCCGCGGTGTTGCTTAACGTCACCACACCCCCACCAACCCATTCACCCCTAAAAAAATCAAGAAAAAAAAAAACAAACAAATAGGCAACCGGATGTGGTTGTGGAAGTGGATGTGGAGGAGGAAGAGGAAGCCATTTTCAGGTTGTATTTAGAGGACTTTTTTCGGCTTTTTACCTTGAGTGTTGAAAATTTATTTATTCACATATTTCTGGATGTGTTAAGGATGCCTGATGAATATGTTCGTGCTTCCTGCTGTGTGCTGTGCAGTGTGCATGATGGTTATTCGTTCGTTCGTGTATTTGGTTATGGTTGGTCCTACTGCTGCTCCTACTCCTGGTGCAATGCAGTCAGGTGTTGCACGTATTTCCGCAATCGTTATTTTCATGCGAAGCGTGCTAGTCCGTATAATATAATTCGTTTTTGCAAAAATATGTATGAATGAACAGAAACACACACACATGTACCTACCCTATACAAAGATAATAAGGACGATACAACATTGCTTGCAGTCCGCTCACAGGATTCAAATTGAATTGCAAAAGCACTGAGCACAACACAACGTGTACCTAGAACCTACTGCAATTTCACACTAGGAGTTGAGTGTACTGAAAAAGGAATGATTCGTTTTGATGGCATGACTTGAACTTCCAGGACGAAACTCTCATCTATTAACACCGAACAGCTGGACTTAAGGTCATCACGTGGGCAATTTGACTTTTTTGTTGCTGTTGTTACCAGAGCTCTTGCCAATATAAGCAGTTTTGAGTGCTGTTTTTTGGCTTCAGTTTACGTGGTTGTTAAGGAAGTTTTAGATATCAGACAAGTTCGTGCACAACAATCAGATATACAAATTTTAAAACGCATTTAGGGATTTGGAATTGTAGGAAGGTAATGCGGGACAATAATATCCATTGTGCATTAAGTCATTATATTTATGCTTCGCCAAAAGGAAAATTATAGAAAGAGACAAAAGAGAATTTGACAATTCATCGCAAGAGGCAGTACCCTTAAAAAAACTTTAGATGGCACAGGCAGGGATTGAATCCAAGACCTTTGGCTTGACAGTCCATTGAATTTTTTTTTTAAATTCATTTTTATTCATTAATTCTTAAAACTATCTTAAATCTATACAAAAACTCATAAAACTAGCCTAATTAAATACTGGTTCTCCTGCTTTAACCTATCAGTTCGGTCCGTTCGGAAACACCCCTACTGAAGCGAAGGAGCTCTTCTCCGTCTTGTGGCATGATATCCCGATTGTATAGTAGTCGGCTATCCACGGTTCGTCGTCTGACGTGGTAAATTAGCGGATTTGCCAATCTATCCTGTATCAGACCACATCTGTTTAAAAAGAGGAATGCCTCTGGTGGAATGAGCCGCTCAAGCGTGCACTCTCAAAATACTCTTCGTTCGGATAGAACGCCCAGAAAAATAAATTGTTGGTCGAAGACATAGCTCTTGCACGAGTTTTATCACGAAATTATATTCTGTTGATTTGAGCCATTTGCGCCAGTTCTTGCAAGTATCCATCGTAACCCTAGCCAACGGAGTCCGGAACAAAATTGTCTCCGACTTCTGAACATTTATTTTCAGTTTCCAGTCGTCGCAATATCGCTGAATCTTTTCGAAATCACGCTGCAGGAGAGATCTAATAACCTCAACCTTTCGGGCCGTTCTGTACGCAATTAGATCGTCGGCGTAAGCAATTGCCTTTGTAAGACTACCTATCAGATCGCTGGTGTAAATGCTGAAGAGAATCGGCGAATTCACCGCTTCCTGTTGAATACCATTTTTTATTGAGAATGTTGTGGTAGAAGTTACATTGCCACTTTTGACAACAAACTTTCTACCGTTGAGCATATCATAAAGAATATACAACAATGGTTTGCTTATGTCAGTCTTGTCAGTAAGACCCTCTTGTGCCTAAGTAGCGTGTCAATAGTCGCGAACTTGTAAGCGTCCATCGCACTAACCATCACGCCACGGATACTATTGCCATCGAAATACCAAAAATATATGACCATTTAAAAATGAGATTTGTTGATTTTTCCATATTTCCAGTGTTTGGCCTTAAATTTGAGCCCGAATTCATGATCTTAAAAGGTTTAATTTCTGTATTTGATGATTGGTTTTTAAAGATTGTTAGTTTTGAATAAAAATATATAAAATTAAAAAAAAGTATTACCCCCCAAAGTTTTTGAAACTTTAAGATCATTATGTATCATTGGGTTTTTTCCTGAGCTAAATTTATGTTTTAATTAGACCTATATTAAAACTGTTAAAAAAAAAACTAAAAAATAGGATTTTCCATTAAAGTCTTATATGAGATATCAATAAGGTGCTATCCTTATTTTAGAGCCCCACCAATGACAATATTTATGATACATACCCTCGGCTTCACTGGGTGAAGTACATTCGAAAAGTCCAATTTTCGATTACTTTGACGATTATGTTTTCTAATTTACATAGACTTGCAATTTAAGGAAGCCTAACAGATGATTTCTTACGAGCTTTTTGACATTCTTCATCAAACCAAGACTCCTTTCTAAATTTGCTTCTTTTTCCATTACACTGTTGTTAAGGGTAAGATGAGTTTTTAATTTGCTCTAACATAGGGAAGTCTATATTTTGGTGTGATTGAGGTTTTGAATCAAGTTGTTGTCGTCTATATACCTGAATTCTTGAGATATTTTAGTTGAGTCTAGGAAGCATACGCCTGTTACAGCCTTCTCTATTTGGTTGTATAACCCATCTCAAAATATTTCACAAAAGGCTCCCAATATTTACCCCAAATTTTTAAAATCTATCACTGATGCTCCTTGTACCCCACAAAATGTATGATTTCCCTCACAATCACTCGAACTGGTTCCATTTTGAATGAAGTCCAATTGAATCGCATAATTCTAACAGTTTCCTTTCTCTGGCATTACAAATATTATCTTTTGATTGCCCCTTACTTCGTTCCTTACTCCTGCCTCAAGGCCGATTCTCGTGTTCAAATCACTAATCAGCATAACGTTTGAAGATCCTCTTTCGTTAATCACCCTCCTTTTGATCATCGTTCCAGAAAAAAAAACGTTAAAAATGAAACACAACAGCCCGTTCAAAGAAGATTTGGCCAAAGTAAAAATCTTCTATTCTGACCAGACGTCTGGCCAATGAATCCACAGAAAATGTGTGTTTAAAGTTATAACCTAACTGAACAGAGTTTCTTTCAACGTTTTTTTTTCTAAAGTTGAAAATACGGATTCGAAAGAACTCTGATTTACAAAGGACAGCACGGGGCACCATATTCCCAAAAAGTGTAATTAGCCGTTTTGGCGATTGACCACTCCGGAGCAGTATTTGACTATTTTGCAATTGGATTTCGACCGACATCGAGCCAACAATCCGGAAACGACTCAAATGATAGAATACTTGTTGACTTTACCCCAAGAATTATCGAAAACATGGATATAAAACTCTCAAGATACCCCAATCAACCCAAGCTGATTTTTGGTATACGCTCTTGTCATAGTCCATGCCTCTGCACCGTATAGCAGCATGGAGATAATAAAAATCTTATACAGCGAAAATTTGGATATTGTTTGAGGGGGCTTTGGTACATAATTGCCTTTTTAGTGGAAAGAAATAGCGGTTAGACATTTTTAAAGCTCCTTGACTCCACGCTAAGTTTTTCCATGTCGATATCGTCAACATATGCGAGTAAGTCAGATTTTTAGAAGGTATAGTGTCTCTGGTGTTTCAAGAACTATGTCAAGGTAATCGCAAATGACAGATCGTCACCTTGTCCCAAAAGGTTCGGTAAAGTAAATTGACGAGCTTGGCAGGTTTACCAAAAAATTAGACATCGCTTTATAGTCCATGTCTGTAGATGCTGTCCTTGAAATCGTTTTTCATCGACAACTGTCGACTCGATGTTTTTGGGTCTTTTCTGGAATCTCTCGTAATGTTAATATTTAACCGACTTTCTTGGTCTAAGTCCACACTGATAAGAACTCATCAGGTTATTGACAATGAGGTTTAGATATTTACATATTACGGCAGAAAAGATTTTGTAAGCGATGTTAAGGAGACTGATTCACCTATAGTAGGTGCAGCTTAGAAATTCACCTGCCTTCCGAATCGTGAAAACAATACTGAGGTTCCATTCAGCGGACATTTTTTCTTCAGACCATATTTTAAGAGCATGAGATTTCAATAGAATTTCATACACCTTAATATGGAACTTGTAACCAATAATGTAAAACGTTGCGTGCGTCTTATTTAAGTGCAGAATTCAGAGATTGAGTTAAAATAAAGACTCACCAAAGTTTTCACGTTATATCAGTTGAGAGCTCGAATTGAATGTAATTTGACATTGAATTTGACGTCTTTGCGTATCATTTCATTGGCAATTCTTTGATTCAAGTTTTTCGTCATAAATTTCGAAACAACTCCTCTTTCGGAGTGCGATCGAGTTAAGTCAAGCACATTTCAACTCACCGCTGGTTTACAAAGAGTCAAAACAATATTCGATACTCTTTTTAAAGCTACATGCTAACGTAATAAGTACCATCTTCAGCTGGAACTATAACACTAGGTTATCTTGAGGGTTTTTCAATTGGAGCGGGTAGATTTTAGCGCCCCGTGGTGGCCATTTTGTTTTGGTGACATCTGTCAAATCTTTTGTTTAATATTCAGTTGTTTATACCAAATCATCATGGCAAGTTACACGATTAAACAGCACGTTCAAATGAAAAACTCAGCCAATACTCGTACGTTTCAAGAACGCAAGATCGGCCGGGAACATCGCCACGGTCCCTGAAAGTGTACAGCGAAACCCGAGGCAGTCTATTCCTCGTCGTGCATAAGAACTCGACTTCAAGTTGCCGAATTTTGCATCGGCACTTGGGCCTACACTCGTACAACATCCAACTGACCGATGAGCTCAAAGTTCATGGCCATAGACAACGCTGTTGTTAGCTGACTGGGCTTCGAATCGTTTGCAAGATGAACACAATTTTGGCCGAAAAATCATCTTTAGTGCAGAGGCGCATTTTTGGATGAATAGCTTTGTTCACAAGCAAAATCACCGTATGTGGGAAGACACCAACCCACTCGAGGTTCACCAGGTAATAATGCATCCTCAAAAAGTTACCGTTTGATGTGGATTTTTGGCCGGCGCGGTGGAGTAATTGGCCGTACTTTTTTGAAAACATCATTAGTGAGACGGTCACCGTCAACAGCGATAGCTACATAAAAATGAAAACTAATTTTTTATGAACTTAGTTGAACAATATGGACCTAGACGACATGCAGTTAAAGAGGACGGCGCTACGTGCCACACAGCAAACACCGGGATTTATATTTGCCATGAAGGACATTCGATTAAAATAGGCTGCAGTAGATAGGAAGATCCTTGGTGTGGTATATAATAAAGACTTATCAGTTCTCCTCTCATTTTGAAAATTGCCGATATGAGCTCCTGTTTGTTCTCGTTTCGAAAGTAGTTACGTTCACATAAATTGTGATTTAGATGGTTGTTCGTAGATCTATGCAGCTAGGATGTAGCTTCATTAATAGCGTCGCCTCTCAGTTTTTTTTTATCTTAGTTGGAAATAACATTCCGAGGGTCGTCATCGCAGTATTTACCATTTTTATCCACTATTCGGAAGTCCCTTCTACAGTAGGCAGCATGTTCTTCTAGTTTCTTGAACCACAGATTTTTCTTCTCAATTATTGTTTTCAACGCCAGAATTTTTGGGAGTCTTTCATCTGGCATATTAAGAAAATGTTTTTTTTTTTTATATTGTACACTCAAGGGGATATGAATACCCTTATAATGGTTATATTATACACAGTGCGAGTAATTATGAAGGGAGGATAGGATTTGAAAGGAGATACCGATGCACATTTGTTTTGAATGCCTGCAAATTGTAATGAGTGGGAAATATTGAGTCTGGTAAAACATTCCACATTCGTGTAGTGCGACTAAAAAAGAATCTCTGAACTTAACAGTACGACCGAAATTGGGCTCAAGGGTAAACTGATGGGCATTCCTAAAAGAACGAGTATTACGGTTGAATTGTTTCAGGGGAGTCATGCAACTGGCTATTTCATTAAAGCATTGCTTATGGAAGTAGCGATAGAATAATGAGAGACATGAAATCTTACGACGGTGCTCGAGAGATGCAAAAGTTTCAGTTAGACAATGGTCACCTATCATTTTTAGAGCTCTCTTTTGAATTCTGTCCAAGAGACTCAAGTGGGTTATAGGAGCACCTGCTCAAATATGGGAATTGTACTCAAGTTTTGGACGAATATAGGCTTTATACATTATAGCCAGATCAGAAGGGGTAAAAATCTTCTTGCAGCGTCGGAGAAAACCTAAACACTTAGCATCGTTTTTGGCGATGTCAAATATGTGATCACTCCACAACAAGTGGTTTGTAATGCACATACCTAGGACTGATAGCTGTTCAGTCTCCTCGTTGCAAGTACCACTCATGAATAGTGACATTGATTGAGGGTTACTCTTTGCGACAATAGACAGCATTGAGTTTTCGAAGCATTAAATTCTACACGGTTTTTGATTCCCCATTGAACAATGCTGACAAGATCTGAATTTAATGAGCTTATCATACGCTGCCGTTGGTAGTCCACATCCAAAGAACAAGGATGAGAATCTAAAAACGAATATGAAAAGCTGAGGGTACTGTCATCCGCGAACCAATTTAGTGGGTTAGAAGTTTCAGACAAAAGATCATTTATAAAAATGAGGAAAAGCGTCGGAGACAAAACGGAGCCCTTGGGCATACCTGCGTTTATTTTGTGAATATCGGATTTGAACCCGTCCAATACTACTTGAATTGAACGGTCCGAAAGGTAATTTCTAACCCAACGAAGAAGGGATTCATCAATACCAAATGTACTCATTTTCGATAAGAGAGCTTGATGCCAAACTCTATCAAATGCTTTTGAAATAACAAGTGCAATAATCTTACTTTCTCCAAAACGATGTAAAGATTTGTTCCACTGTTCGGTGAGATAAACCATGAGATCACCAGTGGACCTATTGCAACGAAAGCCATACTGCCGGTCATTAAGAAGCTTTCGTTCGTCAAGATATTTCTTAAGCTGAAAATTGATCAGCGTTTCCATGACCTTGGAAAGAAGGGATGTAAGTGCAATTGGACGATAGTTGGATGGTGAGGAGGATTCGCCTTTTTTAGGGACAGTATGGACAAATGCTATTTTCCATTCACTCGGGAAGAGACTTGTAGAATAGGACAGATGGAAAAGCTTACGCTTGCCAGCGTTGAAGAACACCTCTTCAGAATAATAGCGGGGATACTATCCGGGCCAGCGGATTTGTGAATGTCAAGAATGTATTGTAGTAACTGAACGAGTGTGAAAGAAGATTCGTCCCATATAATCGTTAACGCTTTCAAGTACAGGCGGAGTCATGTCACTCACTGGCAGCATCGTATTAACAGCAAACTGTGCTGAAAGCAAATTGGCCTTATCAATCGAGCTTACATAGGGAGTGTCATTGGAAATAAGCGTCAGAACCGACGAAGACGTAGTGTTACGTACATTTTTTACAAATGACCAGAAATGTTTACTACCATTGGGACATTGTAGTATTTTTTGCCGTAATTTCTGGTTATGCAAAAATTTAATGCGTCGTATATGTCCGTTACAGTTCTTTCTAGCTTGTTTGAACTTATTCCGGTTTTCCTCAGTTGGGTTGGCTTTGTAATTCCGGAAACTTACATTTGTTTGATATAATCAACATGGCATTTAATAGTTTTGAAGAAGAGCGGTGATAGTCCCGTCTCAATTGACATCATATAGTTTGGGGTGTTTTTGGGTTAACGAAAGCATCTTTTAGTCGAAGTTTTTCGACTATTTCAAACTTCTGCCCTCCCCATACATGTGCTGCGTACATCATAATAGATTCCGCCACTGCAACAAAGATCTTATATTTAACACTATGTGATATTGACTGGTTTGAGAAGCATTTCTTGCATGTTGCGGATATTGCACTTTTATATTAAATCAGTTTTTCTTTAAAGTGTGCTTCCATATTAAGATTGCTGATTATGGTAAATCCTAGACATTTGTGGGCTTTAACAATCTCAATTGGTTCTCTGCCATAGTGCCATTTCTCATTCATGGCTATTCTACTAGAACCATTCCGGAATATCATCACCTTGGATTTGCTCAAATTGACTTTCAGATTCCATAACCGCCAATACACATTTAGGCGCTTAATCATCAACTGTAGGGTTTCGGGAGATTAAGCAAACAGTATGACGTCATCTGAAAAAAGCAAACCTTTGGGTGTCTTCGATATTTCAATTCCACGAGGAAGAAAATCAATCATTTTCTCTATGAACAAGGCAAAACGATGTGGACTTAAATTGCAGCCTTGCTTGACTCCCATCTTCGATTCGAAATTCTACGACTTTTCGGCACTATTCCATTCCGCTGACCTATTTTCATCATAGATGCTTTCTAGTACCTTCCCGAATTTGCTTGACATCCCATAATTGTAAAGCTTGAAGAATAGTGATCGTCGTTCAACGGTATCAAAGGCTGCCTTGAAATCGACAAAAAATACGTAGAGCTTCTTTTTTGTTCAATAGATGTTGTCGCTGTGCAATGTAGTACACAAATATTGTCAATAGTCGAGTAGCCAATTCTAAAACCTGCCTGAAATTCCCCAAGCATCTTATTATCATGAATCCAACGGGTCAATCGGTTATTTAATAATGTTGCAAATGTAGGTGGTGTTGAGGAAGGATATCCCTTGGCAGTTGGATTGATCATCATTTCATCAATGTTGACTTTCTTATGTATTGGAAAAATTAAGGAATTTTTTAATTGCTCTGGAATACTTTCAGTATTCAAAATTGTATTGAAAGCCGATGTTAAATTTAAAGTTGGCCTTTCTGTTCCATATATAAATTCCAGTGGTATACCATCATGTACTGAAGCTTTTCCGTCCTTCAATTTCACTAATACTGTTTTAACTTTGTTATGAGTTATGACACTATCCAAAATATCATTTGAGTACGAAGGTTTTGAGTATTTGAAAGGAAGGCTAAAACTCTCTAGGTTCACAAGTAACTTGAAGTAATTATGCAATACATCAATATTTATTTTCAAACTGATTTTTGGTTTTGCTTCATTTAATTGGTGAATCGCCATCCAGAATTCCCTGGAATCCTTGAAGTTTGTAAGTTAAAGAGCCTCGGTTTCATAAAACTTTGACATTATTTCCTTGCATATTTCTTTGAATTCTGTGTTTGCTACAAAATATATATTTTTTTGAATGAATGGCAGCTGAATTCTCTAAAAGTTCTTACCCAGCCGAATGATTTTTTGCGTGCTTTTTCGCAATCTACTGGTATTTTCTTGATTCCGAGCATGAAAGTTTTATAATTTTTTTCAATGTCGACTATTGAAATTTGAGTCACCTTTGGATGATCCCATTCCAGGTTGCATCGATACTCGTGCGCTCTGTCTTCTTTGCAATTAAATTTTGGTGGCAGACGATATGTGGTTCTAGAGGACGGCGCTTCGTGCAACACAGCAAACGAAACGATTGAAATTTTGCATGAACGATTTGATGAGCGACTTAAAGTTTCTTGAAGTCACAGGTCTATGCAAATAAACCACAATCAACCGATGAACTAAAGGTGAACATAACACAGGTCATCGCTCAAATTCAACCGGATCTATACGGATGAGTCATTGAAAATTGGACCACTCGGATCCATGTCACCGTGAGACGCCGAGGCGGGCATTTAATAGCATGCAACCGCCTTTCAAATAAAATAATAAGCTTGTTTTATTCCATTTCAACGTCTACCCGCCGTTATTGAAAAACCCTTTTTAATTTTTGAAAAATGGCTGATGTTTGTTTCAACCTTTACAAAAAGTTGTATGAATATCATTTAAATGGTTATTATTTGATTGAAACTTGCAATTTTAGAAATGCTTTATATAGAAGTTAAAAAACTCACGGTGCTACGTTACGTGGTTTACGATTGTTTCGTAAGAGTTAATTCAATATTTTATGTACATTTTCCTGAAGTTTTTGCTTCAATTGCAGCAACAGATCCGTTTCTATTGTATAAGCGGGAACACGTTACATTTTTTTTAGAATAGTTGAATGATACATTCAAAGTCTTCAAAAGCTTTTTATTTAGATCAATAATGTTCTAGAACTAAAAGAAAAAACTTAAGTTTTGTCGCTTAAAAAATGGTTCCACAAGACACTCAAGTTTCACAACAGTTAAAGGATCGATTTGATATATTTTGAACAGAAAGGATTTTAATTTTAATTTGTTCAGTTTAATAACGCAATAAAATGCAAAACATCAATAAAACATCAATATTTGTTTACACCTTTTTACAACATTATATACGTTATAAATTCATGCATCTGTATATGTGGGCTTGCCAAACAACCAATTTTAAATGTATGCTATGTATGCAATCGACTTCCAAACAATAATAAGCTATTATGCAAGACTGCATCCAATATTGACAATATTGACAAGAACGAAGGCAGGTTAGTTAGCTGTAGGTTTATGGCAAGCAAAACCGTTACCGTACGCAATCAAAGTGCATTTCCAATTAATTGGCCGAATGAAAAAACCACTGACGTGTGTTATTATTGTCACCACAAAACCAAGCGAAGACCCATACACAGATGCAAAAGCAAAGGACTATATTCTGGCTGATTCTGATGCAATTGCAATATTGACTGCTGAACAAATTAAATAACACATGGCGCACTGAACTTGTAAAAGCTGCTGACGCCGCTGAAAAGATGATTTTTTTTTGTATAGTAAAGTGTGTGTGTAGTAGTAGTCGATGCTTTATATTTTCAATAAAAATCATAATAACAAGAGAATTTGTTTAAATGCTAAAAAAAATAAACCAACCAACCAATTAGTATAACTTTCGTCCTTAAAAGTCCTTGTAAAACAAAGTAATATCCCATATACAACAAAAATTTAACTAAAGCAACACACACCATCATCATTGCCAGCTTCCCATTCCCCATTTTGGTTTCCTGATGATGATGTTGGTACCACTCCTGCTCCCGGTCGGTCGGGGTTGACTCCTGCCTTCTGCCTTCTGCAACTGATGCTGATGCTATTCCTCAACTCATTCTCTGTTTTCCTCTGAATGTCATCACAAGTGCGTTGCGTACGAGTGTTGGAAACAAAAAAAATATAAATAAGGGAAAAACCTTAAAACTCATTCAGGAAACTCATTTCCCAGCAAAAAGGAAACATGTCAATAGCACTTACATATATTATTGTGCATGTATCACAAGGACGATTACGACTACAACTATAAGTGTGACTATACGAGTAACTATGACTATGACACTATGACTAGGACTATGATGACGATGATGACGACTACGACGACGTGTCGGATGCCACATTTATATATAGACTTTGAAGGTACGTGTATTATTATGTGGAAGTAAAAATGTAAAAGTGTTTTTTGATAGGTTTTTGTTATTTTTTTGAAGGTGTTAGAGCGAGAGGGAATGAATGTACTTGTAGTACAATGATTTTTAGTGACTTGAAATTTTTAACGAACTTTAAAACACTTATAAGGATGCACTATGAACATCAGGGACACACTACATACGTATAAATATATAGTACATAGCTTTTTGTCACTTTGTGCTGTTAAAGTTTAATATGCTTACAAATTGGCACAACGAGTTGTTGTCAGTTGTTTGTTATTGAAGAATCTAAAAATCTCTCTATATGAGCTTAAGCTCTCATTGTTGGAGCTTGTATTCTGTATCTGTATACCTAAATAAGGACGGATAGTGTTGAAGATCCAATGACAGCATATGTACGTTACGTACTTACAGTGGCGGAAAATTAATTCGAAACAATGACAAAAAAAAACATCTACTTTCCTAAATTTTGACCATATCGATTATTCAATACAAATTGCAAGGTCTTAGTTAAACATAACTTTTATTAGTCTCTCGTTAAAAGGATCTCTTTTAAATGATAGAAATGGAAAATTAAAATTTTGATCTTTTCATAAATTCTCCAACGTAAGACACTTCTCTAGTATACAGGATGTCCAAACATTCCGAGGGGCCAACATTGACTTGGACCACTACCTCGTTGTAGCCAAGATACGGCTACGGATATCCTGATCCAGCCAAAACAAGGAAGTACTGTGAGAAGTTTCAACTTTAGACGGCTACAATCGTAAGAGACGGCCATGTCCTTTTCCGACCGTGTCTCTAATAACCTCTTAAGAAGCCTATGCTAGAATATGGAAAGACTACTTCTCCAAAAAACAGAATTCCGTTGTAAGGGAGATAGATCCACTCAACAGAGGCGATGCAGATCAATAATTCCGCCTACCTGACCTCAACGAAGTAAAGATAGCTATATCTTAACTGAAGTCGAACAAAGCTGCTGCTGGATGAAGTAAAGGGCGTTCTTCTACATCCCCGACTCCGTGAATCTGTCCGATTCACGTTCAACTTTAAGAACGGCCAATTTAGATACGGGAGAACTCCAGATTTGGTACGAACGTCGCGGTCGGCTAGTCTCACTACTCCATATACGCCTTGATAAACACGTTCAACTCTACCTGGGCATAATTGTCTTCTGGGCATGTCTGTGTCACAAATAAATACCAGATCTCCTTCTTTAAGCGGTTCAGTTACCTGGCACCATTTGGATCTCCGTGTCAATGTTGGTAAGTATTCAGAGATCCAGTGCTTCCAAAATCTGTCTCGGAGCTGTCGCGCAATTCGCCATTGTTTCCGAAGAGTACACAGCTTCTGAAAAGACTCACTTCCACTCGGCGTTTGTGCAGTGTTAGGTGATCCTAGAAGGAAGTGATTCGGAGTAAGTGGCTCTTCCTGATCGACTGAAATTGGCAAATGAGTCAAAGGCCTCGAATTGACGACATTTTCTGCTTCAATCATTAGACATTGTAGTGTATACTCGCGTGGTGAAACATCCTTTAGTGTGTGTCGAAGTACCTTTTTGACGTACTGGACCATGCGTTCCCAAACACCTCCTTCAGATGGGTTAGTAGGGCAGTTAAAAACCCATTCAACACAATTGTTTGACAGCTCATCATGAATACGGTCATAATCAAAAACCTCGCTGAAACGTTTTGCCTGTTGATCTGCTCCCACAAAATTCTTTCATTTTCGCTGCGTATCCGGACAGGCACTCCTCGACGGTTAATAAAATTTCGAATGGCTAGAATACATGCATCTGTTGAGAGGTCATAGGCAACCTCCAGATGGATAGCTCGGATAAAAAGGCACGTAAATAATGCCACCCATCTCTTTTCGACACGACGACCAATAGTTACTGTAAGGGGTCCAAAATAATCCAGACCGATGTAGGTGAAGGGTCTCACATACGGCGTCAAACGATGCTCTGGCAGGGGCCCCATCAACGGAGTAACAGGTTTGATCGCTCCAGCTTACACGTATTGCATTTAGAAATTACCTTTTTTAAGACTTGTCTGATGTGTAGAACCCAAAACAGGCGTCGGACTTCAGCTATAGTGGCTTCAACGTTCTGGTGTTTCATACGGCAGTGATAATAATCCACGACCATTTTGGTGAACTCATGTCCAGGAGGAAATATACTAGGTCTCCTGGTTAAATATGGTAGCCAGCTGATAGCATCAATTTGACCACTCACACGTAACACGTCATCCTCATAAACGTACGGCATTAGCTTATGCAAAGGATTTTCTGCAGTCAGTGATTGAGCATCCTTTATTCGGCAGATGTCACCACAATATACTTCAGCTTGTGCTTAGCGGCATAGGACACGTTCAGCTGCATTGAGTTCGTCTACTGTTAATCTATTGGCGGGCTTTATGTGACGTAGTGAGTGAGCGTATCGAATGACATAAGCGATTGTTCTTTTGAGCTTCAAAAAAGAAGAAAAGTCGGAAAATTTAACTAAGATTTTACTTACAACAAGAAGAGTAAACTTGGATGGGAGTTCCTCATCTTCATTTTGTTCGTATTCGCCAAATTTGTCAAAGTCAGCGGGTAACGAGTCTTCTTTTTGTTTTAGGAAACTCGGTCCAGTCAGCCATCTCGATGCAGTGCTTAAATTGATCACTAGAAAAAGGAAAGCCTGTTTCCTTCCAAGCAATAGGCTTCAGTTGAATGGGGTTCAAACTGAATGGAAATCGAGCGCTAAGTATCTTGGGGTGCACCTGGACAAAACGTTGACATTTAGTTTGCATATTCAAGAAACACTAAATAAACTTAATATGGCGATAAAAACTTTATATCCATTTATAAATCGTAAATCCAAATTGAGTGTTGAAAACAAATTGTTATTATACAAAGTAATATTTCAAAGTATAATGCTATATGGTTCTCCTGTATGGGGAACATGTGCTAAAAGTCATATTAAAAGGCTGCAAATTATGCAAAATAAAATTTTAAAAATGATGCTCAATCATCCCTGGCATTATTCTACGGAGGATCTGCACCAAGAAGCAAAAATTGAAAAAGTTGCATTTCGAATCTCAAAATTATACGATCGATATAAAATATTGTGCAGTTGTTCTGACAACAACTTAATATTAAATTTATCTAATTAAGGTGTTGTAATTTTTCTATTTGCTTGTTTATTATTTATGTTTTTTATTTATTTATTTATTTATTTATTTATTCATTTATTTATTTATTTATTTATTTATTTATTTATTTATTTATTTATTTATTTATTTATTTATTTATTTATATATTTATTTATTTATTTATTTATTTATTTATTTATCTACGTTTTTACGTGTTTATCTATTTATTTATTTTTGTTATTTTTTTAATTATTTATTATTGTTATTTATTTATTTGTTTAATTATTTATTTTTTTGTTATTTATTTATTTACTTATTTATTTTTTTATTTGTTTAATTATTTATTATTGTTATTTATTTATTTGCTTAAATATTTATTTTTGTCATTAATTTATTTATTTATTTATTTATTATTTTAAATTATTTATATACATAACTGTGATAAACATAATTATGTTTTTATTTTTTGTTTTTCTGATATGTAAACAACATCTTTTTTTTTTTTTGTGATTCACACGAACCCATTTCTCTCTTCTTACGGAAATATACTTATTTTTAAATTAAATGAAGGTTTTTCATGTAGCTTTTCCTTCTAAAAACTTCTTGTATCTGTGATATTATTATTGTATAAATGTTATAAGTTTTTCAGTAGTAAGGTAGAAAATACCATTTCTCTGTAAATTGTGCAATCTAGTTATACGAAAAAAACTTTATATAAATTCAGCTACAATAAACGTTATAAACAAAATCAGCGACGTTGTCCTGTGTAGGTAGCCATTTCCAATTGGACACCTCATTAGCGGCAAGAATTTCGGCTACCCTGTGTGCTATGAATGGCTTGTAGCTGCGAATCTGCGAGGCAATCCACTTAATTACCGTCTTTGAATCGGTCCATAAAACACAACGGCTGACTTGTAGTGTTTGGTGCTCTTCAGTAATAGTCTGCATCAAATGAGTTCTCAAAACGACAGCCTGGAGCTCGAGGCGTGGAATAGTCATCGGTTTCATTGGCGCGCTCTTAGTTTTGGCACATACAAATGCGACATTAGCTTCTTCATCAAGAATTTCGAATCTCCAGTATGCTACGGCGGCAAACGCTTCCTCGCTTGCATCAGCAAAGATTAGTTGGAGCCAAACTTCCCGCATCAATAGTTTTGCACAAATCAGAAAGTTTGCCAAAAATCCCAGAGGGTCAAACATCGACATGATGACACTGAGTAGCTCTCTCTTGATAGGGCACCTTTTTCCAGCGATAATATCAGAAGCATGCACCAACTCATCTGCAAAATATGGTCGGAAGAAAGCATGCCCGATAAGTGGAATCACAGCATAGTTTTCCCGATACATAAAAAGGAGACCCTCTAAGTTGCGCCAACTACAGAGGCATCAGTCTCCTTTACATTGCATATAAGATCCTTTCTGCCGTATATTATGTGAACGTCTGATCCGTTCGTCAACAACCTGATAGGTCCTTATCAGTGTGCCTTCAGACCAAGAAAGTCCACAACCGACCAAATATTCACACGACGGTAGACCTTGGAAAAAACCCAGGAACTTCAAATCTACACCCACCCTCTCTTTATCGATTTTAAAGCCGCGTATGACAGCATCTATAGGGAAGAGCTCTACACAACAATTTCTAATGTCTTCCAATAGCATCCAATTAGGTGACAATCGTAAATTTTTTGTCAAGTAAAAATTGTCAAAAAGAATGACAACAATGGAAAGCTATATGGAAGTTTTGTTTGTAACATCAAGATTAAAATTACATTTGTTTTAGAATTTTACTTTCTTTCCTCACCGTAAAATTGACCCTGGTTAGTTTGAAAATTCCTAAATGATATCATACGAATGGTGAGTGTTAGGAAATTTCTTAATATTTCCATCGATGAGGCCAGAAACAGCTCTGGTTCTGTTGAGATTATTTTCTATAACAAAGTCACCTTAATAATTAGGAGTATTCAAACGATTTAAAATCAGTTCTAATAGAACTTTTGCATCAGCATTGTCTTTAAGTTTTGGTTGCAATTTATTTAGAAGTGCAGCAGTAATTTTTAAGTCGTATAACAAATAGCCAGCAGCTAGATTGAAAAAATGTTGTCGATATATTTTAAAACTCCTTTTAAAATACCCGTTTTTGAATTTTTGTTTTCAGTAACAAATTCAGGCATGTTTACATATGCTGAAAACTAAAACTCAACTTTAAGTTCAATTACCTTAAAAATCCCCTCGGCGAAATTCGAAAATATTTGACAGAGCGTTTAATCTGAATGTAAGCTTCCATGTGATACTACTAAGCCCAGGCTCTACAGAAAAATAGGGCAACTCCTTTGTTGGAAAGAGACCACTAGCTGAAAGTAAAAAAAAATAAAATTGTACGCCGTAAAATTCAATGTCATAGGATTTTTAAAAAGTAACATTTTTTGACAGCTGCAAAAGTGTAAAGTACACTGATACAAAACATTTGGATTTTTTTAACTCTAGACAGACTTGCAAAATATTGCACCTTCTATGAATATAAAGCACGTATGATACTTCAGTTTTCATATTTATAATACTTTAAAAAAAGCAAACATATTGTTACGGTAAAATTTACCGCAACTATGACTAATCTTCGATTCCTTGAATTACCTATTCAAAGTTCTTTGCTGCTGCAAAATATTTGTGAGGTTGAGGACAGCCATAATTCCATCAGAAAGTGGTGTGCTTAGCCAATATTTTGCAAAAGCAATAAAACAGGTGTTCGAGCGATCATCATTACCAAATGGAACGGGTCGTTCCATAATTGCTATGCAGACGGGCGGTCTCGAGTTCCAGGGTATTTTATTCTGGCGGACGAGCCGAACATTTTTTATAAATGTTAAATTTTTTGCATGATTAAGGTAACGTAGTATAAAATTAACTTAAATTTTTAATAGTGCAAAATGGTTTTAACGCCGCCGGTAAATTTAAATAGTAAGATTGACTTTTGTCATTTAGGAAAAAAGATGATAGTTTAGATGTAACACTCCTTTCCACATAACCCAACCTAATTTAATTGAATTCCCACTTCGGATTCCACGTTAACAGTATAATAGTAGGAAAAAAGCTTAATTAAGGCTCCTTCTCGATTTGTTTCTGTTTTTTTTTTTTCTTCAATTTTTCTCGAAATAAAATTTTTTGAAATGAAAAACAGTTCATTATTATGGTCTTTATACAAAACTATTTAAAAGAAATCAGTTCCCTCCATGACTATCTTCTCCCTTCAATCACCATCCCTCTTATCAAAAAGCTCATAAGTGATGAGAATTAAAAATTATGTAGACAGGCACTAAAGCAAAGATTTCGTAAGATATATAAGGTTTAAAATCAATATTTTTCGTTGTTCTTGAGTTGAGACCATTTTTATCAGTTTTTAATTATTTTTTTAGGTTTTGGTTATTTTGTAAGAAAGTTGTTTTCTTAAAAATAATAAATAATAGTTAACTTACTAACTTAAGGTTGCGCTACAGTCCTGTGTGAACTAGGGCCTCACCCAACAAACTTCTCCATCAAGCTCGGTCCCTAGCTAGATGTCTCCAGTTTCGCGCTCCAAGTTGGGTGAGGTCACCTTCCACTTGTAAGCACCACCTGATCCGCGGCCTTCCTCTACTGCGCTGTCCTCTGGGTGCGGATTCGAAGACTTTCCGGGCCGGGGCATTGGTTTCCATGCGCTCTATGTGACCCAGCCATCTTAGCCGTTGGACTTTTACCCTTCTGGCTAGGTTTACGTCGCTGTAAAGCCGGTACAGCTCGTCGTTCCATCTTCTCCTCCACTCCCCTTCTATGCATACGAAACCTTAGATCACACGAAAAACTTTTCTCTCGAACCGACCCAAGGTGCTTTCATCCGCTTTTGTCATAGTCCATGCTTCTGCACCGTATAGACTGGCGGGGATGATAAGGGTCTTATATAGCGACACTTTGATCCCTCGAGAGAGGACTTTACCACTCAATTGCTTTCTTAGCCCAAAGACACAGCGGTTAGCAAGAGTTATTCTGTGTTTGATCTCAGCGCTGGTGTTTTCTGCGTTTACAGAGGAGCCTAGGTAGACGAAGTCCTTGACTACCTCAAAGTTACGTCTGTCGATTGTGACGTTTTGAATAAGACGTCGGTGTTGTATGTCCCTTCTAGACGACAGCATGTACTTTGTTTTGCCCTCAAAAACCGTTAAACCCATTTTTGCCGCCTCTGCCTTAATACTCACAAAAGCCCCATTGACATCACGCTGAGTTCTTCCGATTATGTCAATGTCATCAGCATATGCTAGTAATTGGACAGACTTTTGAAAGATAGTGCCTCTAGTGTTGATGTGTGAGCTCTGCACTATTCTTTCAAGCACGATGTTAAAAAAAATCACATGACAGCGCATCACCTTGTCTAAAACCTTTTTTGACATCGGAAGGTTCTGTTAAGTTGTTTCCAACCTTTATGGAGCAGCGTGAATTCTCCATGGTCATCCTGCACAAACGGACGAGTTTGGCAGGGATGCCAAACCTAAACATGGCTCTATACAGCTCGTCCCTGTAGATGCTATCATATGCGGCCTTGAAATCGATGAAAAGATTGTGATTGTCGATTTGATGTTCTTGGGTTTTTTCCAGGATCTGCCGTAATGTGAATTTTTGATCGACTGTGGACTTACCTGGTCTAAAACCAAACTGATAACGACCTATCAGGTTGTTGATGATGGGTTTTAGACCTTCACATATTACGGCAGAGAAGATTTTATAGGCGGTGTTAAGTAGATTGATTCCTCTATAGTTGGTGCACTTTAGAGGGTCTCCTTTCTTCAGGATCAGGCAAACAATACTGAGGTTCCATTCATCGGGCATGCTTTCTTCCGACCATATCTTACAGATAAGTTGGTGCATGCTCCTAACCAACTTGTCTCCAGCTGCTTTAAAGAGCTCGGCATTCAAGCCATCTGCTCCAGCGGCTTTATTAGACTTCAACTTAGATATGGCTGTCTTTACTTCGTCTAAGTCGGGAGGACGGGATTGTTGGTTTTCGTCGTCTATATTGAATGGATCATCCTGCCTGACAGCGGAATTCAGTTCTTCGTCGTAGTTATACAGTCTGCAGAAGTGGTCCTCCCATATCCTCAGCATTGACTGCGGTTCCACTATGATGTTTCCACTTTGTGTGCATGTTGTTTGGCTGAATTTCGCAGTTTTTCAGCCTTTTGGCCCGGCCCATCCCATCGTATTTCCTGGATGGCGGTGATAACTGCTTAATAGCAGTCTGTTAAGGGACCTTACATTCCACGTGCATATCCGAAGTTCGTTGTCCTTTATCCATTTGCGTTGGTTGTCAACAGTAAATCCGTCCGTATCCGAGGCTTATTGTTGCTTCGCAACTATGAAAGCTTTTACGTGGCCAGGAAGTCACCCCGACGCACAACCCCCAACCTGGAGGACCAGATCCTAAGTATAACTCCAAAGATGGGGAGACGGATAAAACCGCTCCTTATAGGCCTGGGCTCCGAATAAGTCGAAGAAGCCCTATAAGGTGTTCACTAAGTAGTTCAACCTTGCTGGAACTGTAGACGCCACCGTTGATTCCATCTCGGGAATTCCTCCGCTGCCGTCTGGATAAGGAGAGGTGCCTTAGTGGAAACACCTCTCCCCACCTCTCTCGTTTGCTGCCCCCAACAACTTTCCACTGGGGTTGGAACCCAATCTCCAGTTGAGGTATTAGACACCCCATGTTCATTACGGGGAGGTGAGTGTAGGAGTTGATAGACAGAGGTTGGTTTTGAGAAAAACCTGTGAACGCTTGTGTCCTCTTGAATGCACATGTCTGCCATTAGTTAACACCATTATTTAAAAATAATTAATAACATGATCACAAAAGTTTTATTTCAATATCTGTTTTTGTTGCCAAGATATTTTAGTCGAAAACCAATTTTTAAAGCAAAAAAAAATTAAAAAAAGGTTAATATTTTGTATAGAAATTGAAATTATTTTCAAGTTAATACTCTCATTCAATTCGTGTCGAGAATTAGTTTTTACCAATTTTGTTCAATAGCAAGAATAAAACGTATCCCAAACGAATATAATCGGATCTTTTACAATAACTTTCTAAGGGGGGAAACAGAAAAAAAGTATATTTTGGATTGGTCTACTCAAGTTAGAGACAACAATCCTGTAGAAAATTTTAAAGGAATGTAACGATAGCTTTAGATAAAACAAAATAAGAATCATACAAAATGTTCCTGAAAAGATTTCAGAACCTGATAGCCCAGCGTTTCAAGGCTTTGTTTAGCCGTTAAAAATCATGGTTACCCTACCAAACACCTATGTTATACGTTTAAAATTAAAATAAATTCGCTTTGGGTTAGATCAAAATGATATAAACACATGTTAGCTGCTATTGCAATCCCCTTTTATTAGTAAAACAAAAATATTTTCCTAATGTTAAAATTAAGTTGGAAAATAAGGTAATAAAATAAGGGAATATTTTTAGAAATTACTTCAAAGAATACATAGATAACCGTTGCTAATTAATTTTCCACCACTGTATAGTGTAAATATGTATTTACAGATTTAGATAGTCTTAGTTGCTTTTTTGTCTAAAAAGTAAAGTGTAGCTTTGAGCCATTCATTTTTCTTTTATGACAAAAGAAAACTTTTATAGTTGTTTGGACGGACTACTATGCGGACCCGAACTTACAGGACAGTACTCGTAGGTAAATAAAAAAAGTAATAAAACTTCTATTATAATATTGGAAAGGATGTGTTAAGAGTGTTAAATTAAAAATTATTAGCTTACAACTCTTTTTATATGAGGATGACAAATAAACGGGGAATTGTTGGAAGGCAATGACCTTGATAGCTTATTACATTTTTTAACATCCCAAACTTTTTTATTGCTTATTTTTATGAGCTGTAATATTTAAATAAGTGAATAAGTGAAACTTCAAGGACTCAAATTGTTCATTATAAGCTCATCCTTCTTTACTTACAACTTGTGGAAAGATGTGGGTTACAAGCAAAGTGAAACAGCAATCAGAAATTAGAATGGTAATGGTAATTGGAAAGTGGGAACTAGCTTTTTTCAGTACTGCAAGAACTTCAATTGTCGGAGTCTTAAGAGGCGATTTTTATAGTTAGGAGATAGTGTCAAGCATCAAGAAATGTAACAGTGCAAAGTGGCAAGTGGTACCGACAAACAACAATGATGTCAACGTGATGCATCAAAAAAGGAGTATACGAACAATAGTGGAATAGTGAAAGCTTCGAGTGTGCAGGCTCAAATTGGCACGTAGCAAGTGATAGAGGAAAGTACGGCCAGTGGCAATTAGGAAGCGTTAAGGAGTAATAGACCCGGCAAATGACAAAAAGAATTAATGGAACGTGACAAGTAGTAAAAAAAAAGAGTATGGAATGAAATCCACGTTGATAACTTCTCATTGGTGTCTCTTTAAAAATTGGAAATGAAATTTCTACTTATGCGTCAAATCTTCATTTAAAGAACTTTAAATAGAATGAAATAAAATGAGATATCCGAATCAATTCAAACGGAACTTAATTTTATATTAAACTTTTTTAAATTGCTGGTATAAGAAATCCAATCATTGATATTATTACTTCATGTATATTTGTGTTAATTTTATATTAACTTTAAATAAGAACTTATTGTAATCGGTCCGATTTGTCAAATAAAAATTTTTAACATTTCTCGACGTTTCCAGGTCACTAGGGTCTAAATAAAACATTTTTAGAGAGATGTCTGCACGTCCGTACGTCTATACGTCCATTCGGACAATTTTTTTCGTCTTCCAAAGCTCAAGAACTAGTAGAGATTTCAACTTAAAAAAAGGTTGTTATTTAGATAATAATGCAGAAAGTCTGTCGATTTGTCTTCCTTAAAAGTTTTGTAGGTTTTCATTTTGGGCTAAAAAAGAGGTCAATTTTACAAGTTTTAAAATTACCAACAATATTTTCCATATCAAGAAATAGTTAAGTATGAAAATCTAGTTTTGTTACATAGATTTTTAGTCGAAAACAAAGTTTTTAAAAATTTTAGTGGCATTATCTTAAATTTTTACAAACTAAACCTTGGATGAATAAAATTAATTTAAGAGATGTCAAGAACTAAACATCAATTTTAACTAAATTTGCGTGCTTTTTTTGTAGATTTTATTTTTTTATAAAAAACGGAATGTTGGATTTTATAAAAAAAAAAAAACTAATAAATATTATTTGAAAACATATTTACATTGAAAAACAATTTTTACCAACTTTTATTAATTTTTGTTTAGGTTTTCTTTTTTTGTAAAAAAACTGTCAAGTTTATTGTTCGCAAAATTTTACTGAATGTTAGATTAGATTAGATTAGATTAACAAATGTTTTATTTTTCTTTAAGTCTTATGCAGATTATATATATACATATATAATAATAAACTAACATTTTTAGAGCATGGCCTAAGCCGTCTGCCAGTTGACAATATAAACTTTAAAGTAGATTTTAAGTAATTTTTTTTTGTATTTAAAAAAGTTCATCTGTAATTTTTTTTCTGTATGAAAGAGCAAGCTTGACAAATTGAAACAGGACTTTCCAATCAGCTCCATTGAGAATGGTTATCATTTCATCTTCACTCAGTAAACTCTTCCCAAAAACACTCCTCCGAGATTCCATTAAGATCGGGCATCTGCAAAGGAAGTGGTAGATGTTTTCCCTTTCTCCTTGGTTGCATAAATTGCAGATTTCCGAGCGTTCTTCTCTATGCGGCATAAAGTTGAGTGGCAGCAACTCTCCTCTTGTTTTTAAAACCAGTAACATGAGGTCGGATGAGTACTCTTCCTTGAAATAACTTCTGGTTGCAAGATTGTAATCGAGCATTGCGTAAATACGTCTGCTTGTCGACTCTCTAGCTTTTGTAATGAATTCCTCTCTTTTCTTCACATCAACTGCACTAATGAGATCATAAAGTTCAGCTTTCCATTGATCTGGCCTATTTTCGTTTAGAGTTAGCTGACGATCACAAAGAGTAGCTAAGCTACTCCAGCTCTCGAACCAAGATGACTTCCTTTTTAAAATGACCATAGTTATTTTTTTGGGCAGCCTGTTCTCGTTCATGGTTAACGTCTTTATTATGTAGTCTACTTGAATTTTAAGTGTCGAAATGAATAGAGGAGGAAGACCCGTCTCGAGCATGAGAATGTGATTTGGAGTACTGTTTGGAAGCCTCAAAGTTCTCTTTAGAAAATATCTCAAAAGATATTCCACCTCACTGAATTCTTTGTGACCCCATACTTGTGCGGCGTAGCACATAACTGCCTTCGCCGTTGTTTCAAAAATTCGGAACTTTGAATTGAAATGAACGTCTTTGTTGTGCATAATGGACTTCCACGTTGCATTTAGTGCATTTTTTGATTTGGCTAGTTTCTCTACAATGTGGTTTCTCAGATTCAGATTTCTTGATATCTTTACTCCTAGGTAGTTGTAGTCACTTACTACTTCGATTTCCTTGCTATCAAATCTCCACTTTTCGTTGCGACAGTTTGGGCCTCCACCGTTACGAAAGATCATAACCTTGGATTTGCTAAGGTTTACCTGAAGCCTTCATTTGTAGCAGTATGCAGCTATTCTGTTTATCAGCAACTGGAGACTTTCAGGCGTTTCAGCAAATATAACAATGTCATCGGCGAATTTTAAGGATTTCACTAGAAGATTTGCTGTAACTTTTGCTCCACCCTGTAGATCGTCCTCCATGTCGTCTATGAAGAGTGCAAACAAAAGAGGGCTTAAGTTGCAACCTTGTCTTACTCCTACTTCCACTTCGTATGATTCCGCTATATCGTTGTTGAAAGAGATTGCAGATGTTGTAGATTCATAAAATTTTTCCAAAATGCGTCCAAACTTTGTTGAAACACCTTTGTTGTAAAGTTTAAGCATTAGAGCTTTCCTGTCGATGGTGTCGAAGGCAGCTTTAAAATCTATAAAGAAGGCATACAGCTTCTTTTTATCTTTAATGAAGATGTCCGCAATGGATGTGAGTGAGTAGATTTGGTCAATCGTTGAGTAGTTCTTGCGGAACCCGACTTGAGACTCACCAAGGAGATGATTTGCTTGAACCCAACCGTAGAGTCTTTTATATAGAAGCCTTGTCAGAATTTTCATTGAAGTGTTCAGCAAGGATATTACTCTATAGTTTGCAGGATCAGTGCGGTCACCTTTCTTGAATATGGGAGTGACGATAGAATCCTTAAAATAAGTAGGTATGCATCCGTCTTCGTAAGCCTGGTTAAGCGCTAGAGTAAAGTGTTCGATGAATGAGGGTGTGCTGAATTTGTAAAATTCCGGCGGTATACCGTTGGATCCTGGAGCTTTGTTACATTTCAGTTCATCCAAAACTGCCTTTACCTCTAAGATACAGAAGGGGCGTCCAAGGCGTCATCCGCCTGAAAAGGGATAGCAAATTGGAAGCTCGTAGTAAACTTGTCCTTTGTGAGGTTTTTGAAATGTTCGCATAAATCCTTCAGCTCGATCGGTAGGCAAGGTCGCGGTAATTGACTGTCGTTGTTTATAAGGCGTACTTTGCTCCAAAACTGTGACGCGTTCCTGCAACTTGAAAGATCGTGTGCAATGTTCTCAAAGTATGCTTGACGCTTAGACTTAAGCAAGGCTTTTAAAGTTTTGTTAGCGGACAAATATTCACGCTTTAGAAAGGGGTTTTGAGGGTACTTCCTTACAAGCTTTAACCAAGCAAATGATTTTTTCCTTGCTTGTGAGCAGTCTCTGTCAAACCATTTGTCACGAGGAGTAGAAACCCTGTTATTGTTCATCCTACAAGATGTTGCTATCGATATTGCTATGGTATCATCAATTTTGGAAAGATTGAGGTTTGTATTGAATGGAGGTGCAAGCTTTAAGGCGATGTTGGTGTCTAACGCTTCAGCATACGTATTCGCCATCGATTGTTTCCATTTGTATTTTGTAGCTTTTGTTGTGCAAGACTCATTGGTAGCTGAACTGAAACTTGGATAGGAAGATGGTCCGAGTGAATCTCTGATACAACTTCGAAGTCATTCATTAGGTTACACCAATCACCATTCACCATAGCATAATCAATAACTGAGTTGCCCTGAGGACCGATAAAAGTGTAGGCACCATCAGCGTCTCCCTGTGTACTTCCATTGCAGATACCAAGACCAAACGAATTACAAAGATCAATAATTTTCTTTCCTTCTCGGTTTACAACAACATCTTTCGAATGACGGTGGTTCAAGTTCAAAGGTTTGAGTTCGCTTTCCAATGATCCTGTTCTAGCGTTGAAGTCCCCAATGAGCATGACGTTTTTAAGAGCTGCAATGTACAAATTGTCTTCAAGTAAGTTAAATTGCCTATCCCAGCTAGTGCAGTTTAGATATACAGGAACCAAGGATAAAGTATGGTGGTTGGATTTGATTTCAATATACAGAAAGTCTTCGAGGTTCTTAAAAATGAATTCAACACCTGTTTTAATTGCTGGTTGCCACTTAGTTGTATGGTTCGGTGCTCAACCTTTACAAGTTGAAAGTTCCACTGGAATATATATTTCTTAAAAGACTACATTTTTCTATTCAGCTGAAAAAAATATTTAAATAAATTGATACTGGTCAAAAATCGGTTTTCATCTTCTGTTATAGTCAAATCAACTCAATTCCAATTTAGTATCCAGATTTTATATCTAAGGTAGATGTTATTATTTATGTACATCTTTAAACACAAACTTCATACAAAAGTTCCAATAAAAGTCAATAGTTAAATTATGTAACTTATATGTGGGTCAAACAGATTTCGGAAACTCTTTCTTCAAAAAGTTATATTTCCATTTGAAGCAGTTTTTCTAATTTTCTATTCACAATATGTCATCGTCAAGTGTGTGTGTGTATTTTTCTTTCCGATGAAATGAAATCTCATAAATCTTTGATTATTTTGTTCATTCTATGAACTTGAACATATGTTTGTATGTAATCAGAAGAAAATCAAACAAATTGACTGATAAATCCAACAGGCAAATTTATTACCCATGAACAATTAAATATGTAATAAATTTTGTTTCCTGGAAAATATCCTGAGCTTATATAAACAAACTCACTTTCATGTTATGTACATTATGATGTATGGTTTTTCAACTTGAAGAACTTTAATCAATATTCGAGGTTATAACTTGAGTATTGACGAAATGTATGAATGTCTTGAGTACACATGTTTCACAATCGGGGAACCAAATTTTGTTTGATCAAGGGCCACAGGACATTTACAAAATTTACGAATGAATTATTCTTGGAAGGTTAATTTGTGGACGAAACAGAAGTTACGACGAACTGATTATTTCGCTTTTGATGTGTGATGTTTGATGGTGTTTCTGGTGTTGTTGTTTACAGGGAGAAGTTAATGAATGTTGAACTTATTCAAGAAATATAATTTCCCTTCAGCAATTAATAATAATAATCGTTATAAGTATGTGAAGAAAAGCATTTGCTTAAAATTGTTTGTTCACACAAACTAGCAATAGTCAGACATTGCTGTCCATGATTCAATGACCCAAAGTGCTTTCATCCGCTTTTGTCATAGTCCATGCTTCTGCACCGTGTAGCTGGACGGGGATGATGATGAAGGTATTATATAGCGACACTTTGGTCCCTCAAATGAGGGCTTTGTTACTCAACTGCTTTCCTAGACCAAAGAAACAGCGGTTAGCAAGAGGTATTCTTCGTTTGATCTTAGCGCTGGTGTTACTTTCTGCGTTAATAGCGGAGCCTAAGTGTACGAAGTCTTTAACTACCTCAAAGTTACGTCTGTCAATGGTGACATTTTGACAGCATGTACTTTGTTTTGCCCTCATTAACCGTAAAACTAATTTTTTCCGCCTCTACCTCAATACTCACTAAAGACCCATTGACATCACGCTGAATTCTTACGATTATGTCAATGTCATCAGCATATACTAGTATTTTGACAGACTGTTGAAATATAGTGCCTTAGGTGTTGACGTGTGGGCTACGCACTATTCTTTCGAAAACGATGTTAAAAAAATCGCATGACAGCGCATCACCCTGTCTTAAACCTTTTTTGACATCGAAAAGCTCTGTTAAGCTGTTTCCAACCTTTATGGAGCAGCGTGAATTCTCCATGGTCATCCTGTCTGCAGAAGTGGTCCTTCCATATTCTCAGTTCCACTATGATGTTTCAACTTTCGGCTTTGCAGCCTTCGGTTCTAGGTTTGTGGACTTGTGAATTCCGTTTCACCTGTTCATAAAACTTCATCTTCCGCACGCTTCTCATGCTCTCTCTTTTTTCTTCGCAGAAGTCGGTGTTCCTCTTGCCTCTTCTGCTCATAGAGCTCATGAGCAGCTCTCGTCCTTTTATGCAGCGCCGCTTTTGCGTGCCTATTGCTTCCCTGAATTTGCCTGTCGACATTCTTCATCAAACCAGAGGTTCCTTGTTGCTGGTTTCTTGAAACCCAGCACATCGGAAGCGGCTTCACCGATTGCTCAACTTGGTAATATTGCCACTGATTTTCGATACATTGTGTTGGCGGCAAAGAACTGCGAGAGGGGTTACTTGTAACTCGGTCGGAGAAGAATTTGACGATATCTTGCAGTTTTATCCGGTTAGCTACAACGAGGTAGTGGTCCGAGTCGATGTACGCTTCTCGGAAAGTCGGACATCCACGATGCTGGGCTCGTGTTCAGCGTGATCTAGGTCAATCTGTTTGACGGAACATTGATCTGGAGAACTTCAAGTTCCTTTGTGTATGTTGAGGTGTGGAAAACGTGTTCTGGCTACCATGATGATTAGCTCCGCAGCAAAGTCAATGAGCCTGAATCCATTGCCAGTAGTGTTGTCGTGCAGGCTGTTTTACCCAATTATTCCACCAAAGATGTTTTCCATTACTAGCTTGGCATAAAAATAACCCAGAACAATTTTAATACCGAAGCTAGGACACTGCTTATATGTCTTGTCTAAGAGCTCGAAGAACATATCTTTGGTGGTGTCATCCTTTTCAGGCTAATATTGCCGAATTTAGCTTTGATGCGGATGGTCATGAGGAGGTAGCTGATGCACCTATAGCTCAAGACTCGTTGCCTAAGTCCGGCTCCATTGACAAAACAGCATCCAAATTAGCGCTGTTGGTTTTCTCGGTAGCAGTCACCATAGCAAATGTCGCAGTTTTTCAGCCTCTTTTTGCTCAGCCCATCCCAGAATAGGTGATGTTTGCTTTATAGCAGTCTAGGGCCTCAGCTAATTTTTCGACTGCACGTAGTCTGTTAAGGGACCTAACATTCCACGTGTATATCCAAAGTTCGTTGCCTTTAATTCGTTTGCGTGGATTGTCAAGGAGATTTTACGTGGTCAGGAAGACCCCCACGGCACAACCCTAACCTCCACTTTCCTTCTCGTGAAAATATAAGAACTTGCTAAGGTTAATACATCTAAGTATCTACTTTTAACAATCATTTTAAATTGATTACTTAAAGCAGCACTCACCAATTACATAAGCCATTGGGCACCGTCCTCAGTAACGTTGTCGTACATATTTTGATAATTCAAAGGTTATTATTTGCAAATCAATTATCATATATAGAAACTTAAACTAAGCACTTAACTTATACTATGTACTCGTACATAATATGGATACTCTGATTGTTCTTGATGTTTAATTTATTAATCCACCAAATACTTACATTATATCAACAAACATATATACATACATAAGATACCAGAGAATAGAATTTATAGTAGAGGATAAATCTGAGTGATAGTGAGTTAAGATTCATCAAGACAAACGCTATTCCTTCTGGGCCAACGCACTATACAAACGACATAAATGTTTTAATTAAATACTACACACAAGGAGACACAGTTTCTGAGGATTCTACCAATACCTTACGCTAACCTAACCAAAGTTTGTATTAATTTAATCTAAAGGATTCTCCATATGTTCTATATTGTTTACATGTGTACAGTACATACAGGTATGGCCCAAATAATAGTAACATTTCTTATTTTTGAGTTAAGCAGTATGTTTCAAAATATTGTTTTTTCATTTCTTTAAATTTAATCAGTACAATAAATTATAAATAGTCATTCTCTTTTTTAAACGTTTGTCCACACTAAAGAAACATTTAGGTAAAACATTGTTTACAAAACTATTCTAAAATGTTTTCCAATTTTTTGAAAAACATTTCAGAAATTTTGTTGACTTGTTTTTCTGGTTTGGAAATTTTTAAAACGCTTTTTGAAAAATGTTTCCTAAAATCTTTCTTTAATGTGAACACACATTAATTGTTGTGCTTTGTCTGCATTTTTTGTTAAGAATAAATTAATTTGGAAAAAGTTCTAAGTTTTACGATATTTTCAAAAAGTGGACTGATTAAGAACAACTGAATATAATTAAGAACTATAGTCATAAGTCTTCTAATAAAATGAATCTTAGGAGAACTGAGAATAAAAATATGCAGATGCACTGTCTTGGAGACCATGTAATCAAGACTGTAAGCATTGCAGAAGACAAGAAGAAAAAGAAGTGGTTGCAATCCAACAAACCAGAGCCTATCCCATTTATGTTTGGAATAACGACGAGTTAAGGAAGGCTCAACAAGAAGACTCAGATATCGAACCCATCCTCGCTTGGAATGAACACCAGGAAAAACCAGAATGGGCTTATATCTCCGATAGAAGGCTTATTAGGCACAGTGGGACTCGTTTCATGTCCAAGATGGTGTCCTTCGACTTAAATGGGAATCAGCAGATGGAAATTCTTATGCAATGCAGCTAGTCTTACCGAGATCGAAAGTTATGGACGTTCTGCGAGAGATGCAGGGTGGAGTTTCGGGAGGCCATCTAGGATTGAACAAGACGCTAGAAAAGGTTTGACAACGATTTTACTGATGTCAAGATGTCAAGAAGTGGTGCCAAAAATGCGATACCTGTCCTGCCACCAAAGGATTGAAAGAAAATATCCACAGCCAAATGCAGCCTTTGAAAGGATTGCAGTAGACGTGGCGGGTCCATTTCCGGAAACAAATAATGGAAATCGTTCTATTCTGGTCGTCATGGATTGCTTCAGCAAGTGACCTGAAGCATACCCCATTTCAAGTCAACAATCCAAAACAGTCGCAGACCAAATTGTCTTCAACTGGGTTAGCAGATTCGGTGTTCCATTAGCACTTCATTCCGACCAGGGAAGGAATTTTGAATCAAACATATTCCAGGAACTTTGTGGGCTTCTTCACATCAAGAAGACAAGAACAACACCACTCCACCCACAATCTGATGGCATGGTCGAACGATTCAACCGAACCCTGAAGAAGAACTCGCTGCGTTAAGAATCAAGAAACATCTAGTGATTAAGGGGAGAACTCGCTTCGAGAACATTCAGCGCCTACAAGAACCTAGTGTTTTCGCGAACCGATTCGAAATATATATACGTTAATAGGCGCTCGGAACCGAAGTAGTGATTGGTTTTGAACTGCGATAAAGAAAAGACAGTGTTTGAAAAGCAATAATTTAAAGTATTCAATAAATAAGTGTGGAACAATTTAAATAAAATAAAAATGTGTTTTATTTACAAGTGTGAATAAGTTTTAATTGTCAGACCAAGCCGAATATTAGAGTATGAATAATTTTTAACAATTTATTGAAATCACTCCAGTTTGTATCTTACTAAACAAAAATATTACGAAGTTGCTAAGAAATTATTTTCGACCCACAAATCTTTTCAAAACTTAAAAATGTTGACTTCAACTTAGTTCGTCCGTATAAATATTGTTTTCGGCATTCAGTAAATTTAATTATATAAAATTTACAAAAAATATTGCGCAAAATTTATGTCCGATTTTAGATATCTCGAGGTCAAATGAACGTATTGACTTTTATATGGTTTTCTTTTGTGTTTGTATTAAAAATAAAAACTTTCAATAAATGCTACTTAAATAAGTTAAAAATTATTTTTCGACTAAAAATCTTCTTAAGAAGAAAAAGGATTAAGAAATCAAACTATTTCAACATATGCTAAATATTGTTGGTATTTTTTTAGAAACAAAACTGACAACTTTTTAACAAAACACGAAAATTTACAATACTTGAACAAGACAAATCGACAGACGAAGTGGGAAGTTATCAGTGTGGATTGCACCCCAGCCTTTGCTTTGTTTGCTTAAAAGTTTGTAGGCTTTCGTATTTTTTTAAAAAGGTTATCAGTTAAGTTATTGTTAAAAATTTCAAAATTTCCCACAATTTTTTGAATTTGATGAAATAGTTTGATTTCAAAATTTGTTTTTGTAAATATTTTCTAGAATAACTTTGATATATATTTAATAATTGAAAAGATATTTGAGTTGAAATCAATTTCTACGAACTTTTAGAAATGCTGTCGATTTTTTTCAAAATTTTTGTGAAACATTATAACTTAAAAGATAAAATCAGTTTGAAGCTTTAATCTCAAATTTTTGAAAAGATATTTAAGTGGAAAATCAGTTCTTACCAACTTTTCTTTTTTTTCGGTTTTCGCTTCGTTGCACATAATTGTTTTAGATATAAAATCATTTTTTATTTGCGTAAAATGTTTGAGCTGAAAAATATTTTTTTTCAGTTTTTTTGATTTATACAAAAATTGAATTATTTCTGAAAGTCCAGAGAAGGTTTGTACGTAGAGAAATAAAAACAATCTTGTAAAATCAACATCTTTCAATACTCCCATATACAAACAATTTGTACTAATCCTTAAAGAAATCCCGATTTGTTGATTACCTTGGAAATGTAGGACGAAGCACGCTGTAATAATAAATTGAAGTTATATGTCTAAGGATTGTAAATAAAGCATTAGCACAATTGGGTATGACTGCACCAAATCGTTAGATACGTGATTTTTTTGATCGTGAATTGCAACGTCAGCAGGAATTCACGCCAGAATTTTTTTTGGAAAAAACCCCAGAAAATTCATACAAAATTCAGGCTTTTTTTCATAGGAAAAAATCCCAAATTTTTGTGGCAAAATTTCGGAATTTCAGGCATTTTTTCCTAAAAATTTTCTGGCGTTTTTTCCATTTACGGAAATGGATTTTTGTTCTTTTTCTATTTTTTTTAAATAAATTGTTACAAATAAAAAAAAATTATTGAAAACTTTAGTAATTTTTTGCTTGGCACCACACCGTAACGGCGCCGGCCCTCCTCGCGTCCGCAACGCCATAGCAATGCGCGCCGGGCTGCGCCGCCTGCTACGGCCCCCCGGGTGCATGTCAGGGGCTATTTTTTCCTGTTGTGATAAAATGCCTACAATATTGACCAAGTAGCGAGTCTTAAAGTGCAAAACATTTTCTGGCTTTTTTTCCAAATTGATATTAGGAAATTAGGCCAGAATATATTAATTTGTTTTCTGGCCTAGTTTCCATTTTGGTTTCTGGTTTTTTTTCCATTTCTGTCTGGCACAATTTCCAATGTTTCTGCCTTATTTTCCACAAAAAATTCTGCTTCTTTTTCCAATTTGAAGCAGAAAACATTTTCTGGCGTTTTTTCCAAAAAAAAAATTCTGGCGTAATTTCCGGGAGCTAATTCAATTCTAATGATTAACGTTAACTGTACAATCGGATAGCTATAACCAAATTGAATATTGAACAAAAACATAAAGTGTTTAGACACAATCATGCAAGCCTTTTCCAATAATATAGGTGGATTATATTTCTTGGATGCACCTGGTGGTACAGGCAAAACTTTCGTTGTATCATTGATTTTAGCGACTATTCGATCGGAACAGAAAATCGCATTGGCGCTGGCATCTTCGAGAATTGCTGCTACATTATTGAAAGGGGGTCTGTACGGGTGATTGAAACTCCAACATGCAATATTTCGAGAAATTCTACTATGGCAAAAGTTCTGCGATTAACGTCAATTATTTTATGGGATGAGTGTACAATGGCGAATAAAAAAACGATAGAACCATTTAATAGAACAATGCAGGATTTACGCGGTAATCAACAGCTGTTTTGCTGGTGCTCTGATATTGCTGTCAGGGGAATTTCGTCAAAAATTGTCTGTCATTCCTCGATCAACTTCTACTGATGAAATAAACGCATTTTTGAAGTCATCAGTTCTTTGGAGATATGTACGAAAATTGACACTAAACATCAATATGCGTATTCACCTACATAATGATGCCACTGCCCGTGAATTATCAAAACAATTGTTAGAAATTGGTGATGGCAAAATACCAATCGACAGTACCAACGGATTGATCACTTTACCGAACATTTTTCGTACAATTGCGCAATCTATAGACGAGTTGATTGAATGTGTTTTTTTTCGAATATTCTTCGGAATTACAGAAATCATGATTGGTTCATTTTCAAATTCAACCGAAACTGCCAGGTGTAGTCACGACATATAAATCAATTGACAGTGTTATGAATCAAGATGAGGCAATGAATTATCCAATTGAATTTTTAAATTCATTGGAACCGGCTGGTATTTGATTATATTATTGCGAAATATTAATCCACCAAAATTGAGTAATGGCACCAGATTGGCAGTGAAAAAGTAATTTTAACCATTATATCAAAAGAAGAAGTGTGTTTGATACCGAGTATCCATATGATTCCAACTGATATGCCATTTGAATTCAAAAGGTTACAATATCCTGTGCTTTTATCGTTTGCGATGTTCATAAATAAAGCCCAAAGGTAGGCAACGGCCTAGTCACTGATAAAGCTTCGGTTCCCATCGATCACCGAAATCAAGCATTAGTGAGCGTGGTTAGTAGAAAGGTGGAGGACCGTCTCGAAACCTACCGCGTGCTGTTGTCATGTGTTCTTTCTTTCTGTTGTTCTTTCTCTTCTGTCCTTCTGTCTTGTATTAATGTCTTGTGTTGTTATCACCTTACATAGTATAGATACTCAAGGTGCTGTGTTCTCTACTCATTTACATTTACATATACATTTATGTGCAGAGTAGTGTAAAATGTAATGTAATGTAATGTAAGGCCCAGGCGAAAACATTTCACGTTTGTGGTGTCAATTTGGAGGAATTCTGTTTTTCACAAGGCCAACTTTATGCTGCCTGTTCCAGAGTCGGTACCCCCAACTGTTTATTTATTCATGCTCAAAATTGAAAAACTATAAATATTGTTTATTCAACTGTTTTAGACTAACCATTATTGGATCATTTGGACTTTTAAATAGCTAGCAATTTAAAATATTTTTAACTTCCCATAGGAAGTTATTGTAATGGGCCCGATTTGTCAAATTGAAAATTTTGACATTTCTCAACGTTTCAAGGTCCCTAGAGTCGAAATAAAAGATTTTTAGAAAGATGTCTGTGCGTGCGGGTGAACGTACGTCCGTACGTCCGTACATTCGCTACGTTTTTTTCGTCGTCAATAGCTCAAGAACCAGAAGAGATATCGATTTCAAATAAATTTTGTTATACAGATAATAAGGCAGAAAGATGCAGAAAGGGCTCTCAAGAAAATTGCATGGGTTGTTTTTTTTTACCATAGAAGTTGGAAAAAAGGTGAACATTTTCGTTAACCCTAAATATCTTACGAACCAAAAACGCTAGAGACTTGAATTAAATTTTGTATAATGTATTGTAAAGTGATTCTAAAGAAGTATATTTTTTGAAAAAAAATCCATTTTACGTTTTTTTTTATAAAGGGTGATTTTTTTGAGGTTAGGATTTTCATGCATTAGTATTTGACAGATCACGCGGGATTTCAGACATGGTGTCAAAGAGAAAGATGCTCAGTATGCTTTGATATTTCATCATGAATAGACTTACTAACGAGCAACGCTTGCAAATCATTGAATTTTATTACCAAAATCAGTGTTCGGTTCGAAATGTGAAAATCCGCTTTTTTATCGACAAATTTTGTTCAGCGATGAGGCTCATTTCTGGTTGAATGGCTACGTAAATAAGCAAAATTGCCGCATGTGGAGTGAAGAGCAACCAGAAGCCGTTCAAGAACTGCCCATGCATCCCGAAAAATGCACTGTTTGGTGTGGTTTGTACGCTGGTGGAATCATTGGACCGTATTTTTTCAAAGATGCTGTTGGACGCAACGTTACGGTGAATGGCGATTGCTATCGTTCAATGCTAACAAACTTTTTGTTGCAAAAATGGAAGAACTGAACTTGGTTGACATGTGGTTTCAACAAGATGGCGCTACATGCCACACAGCTCGCGATTCTATGGCCATTTTGAGGGAAAACTTCGGAGAACAATTCATCTCAAGGAATGGACCGGTAAGTTGGCCACCAAGATCATGCGATTTGACGCCTTTAGACTATTTTTTGTGGGACTACGTCAAGTCTAAAGTCTACACAAATAAGCCAGCAACTATTCCAGCTTTGGAAGACAACATTTCCGAAGAAATTCGGGCTATTCCGGCCGAAATGCTCGAAAAAGTTACCCAAAATTGGACTTTCCGAATGGACCACCTAAGACGCAGCCGCGGTCAACATTTAAATGAAATTATCTTCAAAAAGTAAATGTCATGGACCAATCTAACGTTTCAAATAAAGAATCGATGAGATTTTGCAAATTTTATGCCTTTTTTTTTTAAAAAAGTTCTCAAGCTCTTAAAAAATTACCGTTTAAATCAAAAACACTGAAAAAAATGTGTCACTTCCAAAATTTTACGACTAAAATATGATTTCATTTCCAAAATAATTTTGTGCAACGAAAAATAATGTTTTTGACATCTTATAAAATTTTGAGAAAAAGCGAATTGACAGTTTTTTTTTATAAAAAATAAAAACCTAAAAAAAAATTAACAAAAGTTGGTAAAAATGATTTTCGACTAAATATCTTTTTAAAAATTTAAGATAATAGCTTCTTACTAATTTTTACTTATAAGAAATATTGTTTTCAACATTAAGACAAATTTTGAGAAAAATCGAATTGACATTATTTTAAAAAAAAAAAAAAAAAACCTAAAAAAATGTATAAAAGTTGATAAAAATCGATTTTCAACTCAAATATCTTTTCAAAAATTGTAGATATTGGCTTTAAATGCGACCCACACGGATAACTTCCAATCCCGTCTGTCGATTTGTCTTGCTTAAAAGTTTGTCTATATGTACTCGTATCAATTTTTACCAAATTTGCGTACTATTTTTTGTAATTTTATTTTTTATGAAAAAACGGACTGTTGGATTTTTATATAAAAATTACTGAATATCGAAAACAATATTTTCTCTGAAATAAAAAAAGTTTGAAGAAAATATTTTAAATTTTTGAAAAACTATTTGAATCGAAAATAAATTTTTACCAAGTTTTAGCATTGTTTTTTTTTTTTAGAGTTTTATTTTTTGTAAAAAAACTGTCAATTCGAATTTTTTAAAAATTTTACCAAATGTTGAAAACAATATTTCTTATAAGATAAAATAAGCTTGAAGCCTAAATTTCGAGTTTTTGAAAAGATATTTGAATCCATATTCCATTTTTACGAACTTTGAGTAATGTTTTTTTTAGATTTTTATTTAAAAAAAAAACTGTCAATTAGATTTTTTTCAAAATTTTATCAGATGTCAAAAACATTATTTTTCGTTGCACAAAATTGTTTTAGAGATGAAATCATATTTCAGTCGTAAAATTTTGGAGGTGACAAATTTTTTTTTAGTTTTATTGATTTAAAAAAAAAAAAACATGATATTGATTTTTTTCAAAAAATATACCTGTTTGGTATCATGTTACAATATATTATATAAAATTTAATTCAAGTCTCTAGCGTTTTTGGTTCGTAAGATATTTAGGGTTAACCAAAATTTTCAACATTTTTTCAAACTGCTATGGCCTTTCTGCATCTTCTGCCTTATTATCTGTATAACAAAATTTATTTGAAATCGATATCTCTTGTGGTTCTTGAGCTATGGAGGACGAAAAAAACGTCGCGAACGTACGTACACACGCAGACATCTTTCTAAAAATCTTTTATTTCGACTCTAGGGACCTTGAAACGTCGAGAAATGTCAAAATTTTCAGTTTGACAAATCGGACCCATTACAATAACTTCCTATGGGAAGTTAATATTTACCAATAAAGTTATCTGCTCACATTTTATATTTATTCCCTTACAAATATGTAAAAGAAATATTAACTAAAAATTAAATTTTGTGTTCGTATTATAATGTCCGTAGCTGTACATCTTGCCTATCATGTGAATGTGCAAATTTCTATATAGACTTTCAACGCGATTAAGCAAAGCAAAATGCCGAGCATTAGCAAATTTCAATTATTTTGTGCGTATCTTTGGAATATACGTCATTCAAATTTCCAATAACTAAACAATAATCCAATTCATCCACTTTCACATCAATATATTCAAATATTAAAATATACGCTAAGGATTTCTCTCCCTATGCCTATTTAGTTACCACTATCAGAGAAGTCCTTAGACGATGTTTCCTTACCCCAAAATAGAGAAAGTTGTATTCAAATGATCATCATCGCTAAGCAGCAAAAGGCTAAGAGGGGGATTTTAAGTGTGGGGCGGAAATACTCGTAAATGCCAAATTTGAACTCCAATATTATGTCGTATTTGGGTCTTTAATCTGTTGTCAAGGATTAAATTGTCCTCAACAAATTGAAGGTCCTCTATTTAATTATTAAACTTAGTTTTAAGTAATTGATTAATTTTACATGGCATACAAGGGTCGATGTTATTATTATGCAATAAGGAAGGCCTTTTGGGTAATTCTTGATTCAAAATTGTTGGTGTTAAATACAGTGTTTAAGTTCGTTCTAATAAATACGTGTCCTTCCTTCGCTCCCTTTGACTCAAATTCAATCTCTCTTAACTTAAGTTAAGTTCCCAATAATGGAAATTAGGTTTCTCAACATAGAAACAAAAAAAAGGAGCACTTGTTGATGTTGTAAAATGTGTCTGTAATTTATTGTTTGATAGAACACGTAGTTTTTCTCAAGCATCACGATGTAAAACTTTTTCTTATTATTCCAATGATAAAATCATTCTTTTAGTTTTTCTCAAAAAAGAAAAGTTGAAATCAAAAACAAATAAACAAAGAAATGCACCTGGAGAAGAAGAATTGAAAAACTCAAATGATGAGGAATCGTTTCGGAAAAAGGATTCATGTCTGTAGGGCTAAAGTATACTACAGTAGTGGAATTTGACTTTTTAAGGCCTTATAATTTTGAAAATGTACTTCTATGCAACACTCATCATACTGAAAAACTGATAACTTGACATTACCGGAAATATCAGTCCAGGAAAATTTGATAATCACTTTAAAAAATGTATGAAGGATGGGAGGATGTGCTTGATGTTACTTTAGTAAACAACCGTAATTTAGTAGTGAAGAATTGCAGAGTTTCCCCTTTGAATTCGTTTTCGAATCAGAAGTGGATACTTTTTCAAATTAATTTCGAGTCGAAAAACCCTCTGTCTTATAGAAATCCCAAAAGAACTGACTGGACGAAATTCAGTCAAATCGCTAATTCCAAACAAAGCAACTAACCGAATCTCACTGAATCGATAGGAGACCTTGAATCAAAGGTGAAAACCTTTGAGACTTCCATAAGTACAGCTTTTAGAGTCTCTTGCGCAGTTAAATATGGCCGTAAAACCCTTCCTTCTTGGTGGAATGAAGAACTGTCGACTCTTAGGAAAATAACGAGGACAATATTCAATATCTGCCACAAACATTAGTTTCACCAACCGTATAAGAACTCTCTTAAAATTTACAAGCAACCCTGTCATCAGCCAAAAGACAAGCCTGGAGAGAATACTGTCAATCAATCGAAGACATAAAGGACTCCGCAAGGCTCAGCAAAGTCTTATCGAAGGAACATTGTAATCCTTCATTTCTAAAAAAAGCCTGATGAAACCTGGACAGCCTCTCCAGCCAAATCTTTTGAGCTACTGATGAAGACGAACTTTCCGGGTTCCGAGAGTGATAACCCCGTACCGCTTAAAACCACAGAGCTAAACGTAGCTCATGTGGAGCAAGTCAATTCCGTTATAACCAGAGAAAATATTTTGTGGGCCATCAATACTTTTTCTCCATATAAATCCCCAGGCATGGATGGCATACTGCCAGTTATGCTTCAAAAGTTGAATGATTTGGCAGCTCCAGTTATCCAGTTATCCCTCAAATGGGTAGGCGAGGTCACGAATCCGTGAAGGATTTCAAACCAATAAGCTTAACATCTCTTGTGCTTAAAACCTTGGAGCGCATTCTTGATTACCATATTAGAGAAATCCTAGTTGGACGACCTCTCGAAAGCTCTCAGCATGCTTATCTTAAAGGCTATTGGTGTCAGGAAAGTACACCTCTGTGATTAGTGAAATCACGGAGCCATCTTTGAAGAAAGTTAGCAACTGGACTATCACCAAAACTAAAGTACCGCCTTCACGCTACCTCGACTCAACGGTCAAATCCTATCATTGTATTCTAGTGCAAAATATTTGGGAGTTATACTCGACCCTAAACTAAATATTGAAGTACGGGCTAAGAAGGCCTGTGTTGCCTTCTATGCCTGCAGCAAAACTTTCGGCAAAAGGTGGGGACTTCAGTCGAAGATGATTTTATAGACGTACACAGCCGTAGTACCTACGTCCAATCTTAACATATGGTTCGTTTGTGTGGTGGCCTGCTCTTAGTAAAGCCTATAATATTGATAAGCTAAAGAAGGTTCAGAGTACTTGCCCAACGGACACCTTAAGTGTTATTTTGGATCTTCTACCAATCAACCTTTTTATTAAATACATAGTTTCCTGCAGCGCTATTAGGTTGAAGAAATCAAACAGCTGGTTGTCAAAACCTTATGGTCACAGCAACACAACGAAATTGATTCCCTCAGATATTATCTCGGTAGACACTGACTACTGCACTCCTACTTTGAGCCTTAGTAAGGGTTTTAAGGTTATTTTCCCATCCAGAGAAGATTGGGAGGATGAAATCGTGTCGATAGGTTTCGACACAACCATCTTTTCTTTTCTGAGTCACTAAATGTAGCCAAATCCTTTAGGCTTCCTGACTTTTCTAGCGTTTTTCAGGCTGAACTGCTGGAAATAAGGGAGGCATGTAAGATACTTAAACAAAGCACAAACCAAAACCGAAATGCGGCTATCGTTACAGACAGTCAGGCAGCTGTCAAAGCCATTAACTCGGCCATATCCTCATCTAAATTGGTCCAGCAATGTCGCGATGAGCTTGCGAGCCTGAATATTAACCTCGGTGTCACCCTGATCTGGGTTCCGGACCATAGTGGTATCGTTGGAAATGAACGGGTTGACGAGCTAGCCATACAAGGATTGGCCCTTCATAGCTCACTTGCGGAAATGGTTAACATTCCTCTTGGCGTTATGAAGGGTAAAATCTTTTCTATCTGTCAAACTGAATCAAACCGAAGGTGGAGGAATTTACCCAACTGCATTCTATCTAGAAAGATATGGCCTACCTATAATAAAACCCGTACAAACGATCTTCTATGCAGGCCAAGGCAAGACATACCCAGGATTGTTGCGAATCCAATTGTTTGTACCGGACATTGGCCTATAGGAGTTCATGCGGAGAAATTGAGTATCTCCTACAACACCTTTTGCCGATAATCCATTTCCTCTACAAATGTCCTGCTTTGGCAAGCACTAGAATGGAATACTTTGAAAAAGCATTCTTTCACGAACTTGATGAGCTATCTGAGACAAAGATTAGAGACCTAATCTTTTTTCTCAATGCGACAAAATGGCTCTAACATAATCGCTATGAAGCTTCTCTATCAATCTATCCCTTTCAATCAAAGGTCAAACGAGTTTTTGATATCAAAACGGCGCACTACAGCCCTAACTAGATCTCAGGCTAGGTTGCCTTTTCTACCTACCTACTTTAAGAAAATTTAAAAAAAGTTGAATTTTAGGTAAGGACTTCTCATAGTGCTCAAATTAAAGCTGATGTCTACCTTATTATAAAATTCTTGATATTGTTAAAGTCTGTTAAGGAAATTATGAGATTCGATTTTGAAATTGGAAAAAAGGGTTTTCCAGTACGCGATTACATTTTGATGATTGTAAAACAGAGTTCGTTTTCAGAAAGATCAATGTGTGTTTATAAATGATCATATTCTGCTTATAAAATTTTGTATAACCAAATCGCACAGTTACGAATGTATGTCCCCGATAACTTCTTCGAAACTCAAGAGATAGAAACACTGGAATCAACCAAAAAACAAAATTTCGAAGAGAAACTTTTTGCAGCTAGGTCAGCTAGAGTGCGGCCTGGAAAAACTGTTTGAAGGATAGACTTATCGTCAATGAAACGAAGAATTGTTCCAAGACCGCATGAATTATTTCCAACATAGGAAACAAAATAAATAGGCTTTTAATTGCTTAATTACATCATTATAAGACAAGTTAAGTGAAAAAAAAATAAAAAAGTTAATTTGTTTAAACCTTTGGAAGAGAAGCCAAATTTGGCTTCGTATGCATTTAAGGTCATATGTCAAGAAAACGTTTTAAGGATAAATACAAATTAAGGGATTTCAAAGTTAATCCTCGTAAATTTCAGCTCCATGAAATTTAGAAAAACAATTTCTTTCTTCATTTCGGGCAATAGGTAAAAGAGCAGAAGGAGGAATCATTTTGGCAAATTTGTCTATTTTGTCTAGTTTTGTGGGAAATGTCCCACATTGTCGAAACGAATTGAAAGAAGAGGATAGTCTTGATGCCATTCAGGACGCTTTCTCTTTGATGTTGTTTTTGCAGGTGATCCGGTCCTCTTTTTAGGATCGGTGGTAGAAGAAGTTGGAGTTGCAGGAGATCCAAGTCGAGAAACACTTCGGGGTCGAACACGGAGTTTTAATGCTTCCTTTTCAGCTGTGCTTGCGGAGCAGGTAGAATTTTATATGCTTTATCCTTTCGTGAATAATAACGTTTCTCTATTACTGGATTCATTCCCACTTATAGTGACATCATAGTAACCATTTTCTTATCGATCCAGCACACTAAACTTATCTGAACTCCATCAACAGTTGTCACTTTTTCGATCATGCTTCCACGTCCTTCCTTCATCAATTTATATTTCGTGATTCTCGAGTTCGGTACGCGGTTGAGCCTTACGGTCCCCAATGGCAAAATACCATTTTTAAATAAATGCACTTGTAAATTTTTAATATTTCAAAAAATAATTGATATTTTTGGCCACAGTACATGTTAATCTGGTGACGACATTTCCACTAACTCCCAGATCTGAAGCGCCATCAGGAAATGTATTGCTCTGGTGTCCAGCAAGCAAGTCGAAATCGTAGCTAAATCCAGAAATACCACTCAGAACTTGGTTCTTAAGGCCCCATTTATGTGGCTTGAGTGGATTGTACTACTTTAGTTCATTGCGATATTTTGTTTTTATAATTTGTTCATCAACGACGAGAAACTCTTCTTTTGGGATCAATTGCAACCGTTCTCGTATTTACTGCAAAAATGGCCTTATCTTGAACAAGGACTCGACAATCCTTTTTGCTCAAGTGGAATGAAGAAATTATTACTGTCGTTGAATTGGATAAAGTATTAATTTTTTCAAATGTGTTGCACGTCATTGTTTTGTAAATGATCGGTTGGTTGTCCTAAAGTTTTATTCCAGTAATGCTTTGAAAATGGAAGTCGGCAACAGGACATAAATGTTACAATTCCGATGAATTGCTCTATTTCATCCTTTGTGATGCTGAACGTATTATTTCTATACGGAATGGAATATCTTCTTATTTGAATTGTCAGTTATTTGGTTCATTATCTCCAGTAAACAGGAATTCACTGATTATGGTAACTTAACAGATCCCGAAAATATGAAGATTTTTTTTACGTACGCCGGAATATGTCCAATTCTCCATGGAATTTGCTTTTTTGATTTTGTTTTGCTTACTCTGGATTGGACTTTTTAATCTTTTTAAATATAAACTTTGATACCTATTTTGAAAGCTTTGTCAAACTTGGACAGACGGCACACAATAATAATGGTTTGAAACAGTTAGTAAAGCTATTTTGTAAATGAATACAAAAATTTAAAATAAATCATATAAATATCTTTTAATTACACTTCACGAATTTTTTTTTAAGGTTCTTAATCGATTGTTGGCTCCAATAATAAAAGTCTTAAAATGTTTAATCACAAGATCTCGGTGGAAATCTTTCTAAAAATAACACTGTCAGGACAAATTTCGACAAAAAAGACGTTTTCCACATCAATACCCCACTATTCCAGTCATAAAAATCATCAATCAAAGCACGGTACAGTTATCCAATATCTAGACATGTCGTAAAAGTTTGCAAAAGCCTGATTCACACTTTAAGGATGGAGAAAATGATCAGCTTAGTTTTCTTGCAATTGCGATAGTTCGGCATTTTAAGCATTTTAATGAAGCTTTCAACCAGCAGGCACAAATGGGCTTCCTAAATTAAGACGATTTTTGATAAAAATCCAAACTATTTTTATTGCATTCTAAGGACCTAATCAGCGAAATAACGACATTGATAGGGATTAACTGACTTGAGTTGTTCAATTTAATTAAATTTTATTTTAAAGCTTTAAGGCCCAGGACCTCACCCAAAATATATTTCCATGTCTTTTGTTGGATGTTAAATTCTAAAGATTAATCAATAATTGTTGAGAGGCTATTTAACAAGAGCCATAAATTCGACACTTCTGATTATTAACGAAGTATTGGTGATGAAAAAGGCACAAAATAAATTATCTATGAAAATCCCGACCATTTTTGATGCATTTTAAGGGCTGTTGCTGTAAATCGATCGGCTTCAATTCTTTTAACACCTCAAAACCTGTGATAGTCCTTATTCAAAACAAGATGCAATTTCGTCTGTGGAGGAATCGACAAAAACAAAATTTCTTCCGGACACCGTTCTATATCAGCAATATTCTTAGTTTTTCTGCAGCTGCGAATACATCAATAATTTGTTCTATCAAATATTAACAGATGACAGCTTCAAAAGTGACAGCTAGCAGAATTTTTAATCTTAAAGTTTTTTGACCAAAATCATTACACCAGCATTTTTCAAAACTCTTTTCTCCAAGCTTGCAAATCAACAAAAATAAAAATTATGATTTTTTTCCACCAAATTTCAGCTTTGACAGATTTTCTTGGAAGTAAGTTTATTTGTTTATGCAATACAAAATTAGAGCCTCAGTATTGTAACTGTCCGAAGTTATAAACGAGAACAAATTTGCTTTGAAGATTCTTAAAATATTGGTTCTAAGTTCTATGAACTATCGGAAAATCGGAACTTCTAAGCCGATTTAAAAAAAAACTTGGTTCTGACTGTGTTTGTTTTTATGGATTGCAATCTATTGAGACCAAAACTAGTTCCATATCTACTGCTAGTCCACTCCCGCTTTTCCAAAGTTTCATCTTGAATAAGCACGTGCATCGAAAACCTGCATGTGTAGGTACCCATTCTAACCTAGAAAATCCAGCTCGTTTTTGTGTATCCAAGTTGCAGTAAAAGTTTTACCATAAAAATTGAGAAAAAAAAACTTTCAGTAAAAAACATTTCAATGCAAGTTAAAGTGGAGAAGTATCTCACTAACTCAAGTTTCTTCCACTAAACGACGACGTCTATAACTGTGAACCTGGGAATGTTCTTCGTGATATGCGATTTACGTGGGCTATATTTACGAGTACGGTTGTACGTAATATAACATTGCATTAAACTTATTTTCCTACTAGATTCGAAGTTCTTCTTTAGATACTATCTCTATATACTCATAGATACTTATGTATCTACTGTACCTTTAGTTAGTAGTGTATTTCATGTTTCTGTATTGTAAATATCTATTATATACCTTGAACTGAAGTTAGAAAGATGCATTTTCTAAAGAACTACATACAATAAAAATAGTCCTCATGACATTTTTGGTGCAATTCAGATGAAGAATTGAAAATTGAATTCGTTTGCATTTGTCAAAGGCTGAGGACACACAAAATACGTTTTCAATTTTTTTTTCTTCATCGGATTTTAACTTCTGACGGTTTAGGATTTTTACCTGCATATCTGCATGCAAATACATAGTCGCGAATGACAAGTCCAATATATCGATGGGAAAACGAACGACAAAAAGGTAGATATATTTCGAAACTTGTTTGAATTTGATGTTTAAAAATTGGATTTTTAAAGGCAATGCAAATACATATAAGCAATAAAAAATGTTTGACAAAAAAATAGAAATAAAAAAATACTGTATGGGGAAGTAAAGTATGGGAAATTTGAAATTGTTCAATTATTAGAATTCCTCTTCGTATTTTTTAGTTTAGTAAAGTAAGGATGTTTAAATGGTAGACACGTGCTTTCAAGAGGACACAAGCGTCCCCAGGTTTTTTTTTAAACACACCTCTGTCTATCAACTACTACTCTCACCTCCCACTGGTGAACATCGGGTGCCTAGTAACCTAATTGGAGATTGGGTTCCAACCCCAGTGGAAAGTTGTTCTGGCAGCAAACGGGAGAAAGGGCGAGAAGTGTTTCCCTTAAGGCACCTCTTCTTATCTAGACAGCAGCGGAGGAATTCCCGAGATGAATCAACGGTGGCGTCTACTGTTCCAGTAAGGCTGAACTACTAAGTGAACACCTTATAGATCTTTTACAACTTATTCGTAGCCCAGGCCTATAAGGAGTGCTTTATCCGGCTCTCTTGTAGTTGTACGTAAGATCTGGCCTTCCAAGTTGGGGGTTATGCCATCGGGGTAACTTCCTGACCACAAACAAATATCCTAGTCTCCTCTGATACGGACGGATTTACTTTTGACAACCCACGCAAACGAATTACGGACAACGAACTTCGGATATGCACGTGGAATCTTAGGTCCCTTAACCGACTAGGGAAGGCCCTAAACTGCTATGAAGTAGACATTACCGCCATCCAGGAAATACGATGGGATGGGCCAGGCAAAAAGAGGATACAAAACTGAGATATTTACTACGGTGACTGCTAACGAGAAAACCAACAGCGCTTATTTGGATGCGGCCTTGTCATTGAAGCCAGACTTAGGCAAGAAGTCTTTACTATAAGTGCATCAGCGAGAGCCTCATGAGCATCCAAATCAAGGCTAAATTCGGCAACATTAGCCTGAGAAGGATGACAACACCAAATATATGTTCTTCCAGCTCTTAGCCAAAACACATGAGCAGTGTCCTAGCTTCGATATTAAAATTGTCCTGGGCGATTTTAATGCCAAGCTAGGAAGAGAAGACATCATTGGTGGAATAATCGGGAAAAAATAATAGATTCAGGCTCATCGAAACATCATGGTAGCCGGTACGCGTTTTCCACACCTCAACATTCAAAAAGGATCTTGGAGTTGTCCAGATCAATCTTCCGTCAATCAGATTGACCAATATGCGATCGATGACAGACACGCTTCCAGCATCATGGATGTACGAACTTTCCGAGAAGCTAACATCGACTCGGACCACTACCTCGTTGTAGCCAAAGTAGCACTTCGGATTTATAGATCAAAGGCAAAACTGGGATGTGATGGGAGAAGGTATACAAACTTCGAACGGCTACAATGGGAAGAGTTCGCCAAATCCTTCTCCGACCGCGTTACATGTAACCTTTCTCGATGTACAAAAAACCAGTGGCAACATTGCCAAGATGCAATCAGAGAAGCCGTTTCTGACGTGCTGAGTTTCAAGGAACCCCTGGTTTGATAAAGAATGTCGGCAAGCAAATGCAGCCAAACAACAAGCACGCAAAGCGACGCTCGTGAGCTCTATGAGCAGAAGACGCGAGACACCGACTTCTCATATGGAAAAAGAGAGAGCATGAGAAGTGTGCGGTCGAAGATGTTGAGAGGTTTAAAAGCAAGACTGAAGTTTGAATGTTTTATGAACAGATGAAATGAAATTCACAAGTACATAAACATAGAACCGAAGGCTGCAAAGACGAAAGTGGAAACATCATAGTGGAACCGCAGTCAATGCTGAGAATATGGAAGGACCACTTCTGCAGACTGTACAACGGCGACGACGAGCCAAATTCAGCTGTCAGGCAGGATGATTCATTTAACGTAGACGACGAAAGCCAAAAATCCCGTCCTCCCGACTTAGACGAAGTAAAGATTGCCATATCTAAGCTGAAGTTAAATAAAGCCACTGGAGCAGATGGCTTGAATGCCGAGCTCTTCAAAGCAGGTGAAGATAAGTTGGCTAGGAGCATGCACCAACTTATTTGTAAGATATTTGCGGAAGAAAGCTTGCCCGATGAACAGAACCTCAGTATTGTTTGCCCGATCCTGAAAAAAGGAGACCCTCTAAACTGCACCAACTATAGAGGAATCAGTCTACTTAACATCGCTTACAAAATCTTCTCTGCCGTAATATGTGAACGTCTAAAGTCCATCGTCAACAACCTGATAGGTCCTTATCAATGTGGTTTTAGAACAGGAAAGTCCACAGTTGATCAAATATTCACATTCCGGCAGATCCCAAAAACACCAAATCGACACCCACCATCTTTTCATCGATTTGGAGGCCGCATATGACAGCATCTACAGGGACGAGCTGTATAGAGCCATGTCTAGTTTTGGCATCCCTGCTAAACTCGTCCGTTTGTGCAGGATAACCATAGAGAATTCACGCTGCTCCATAAAGGTTGGAAACAACTTAACAGAACCTTTCGATGTCAAAAAAGGTTTTAGACGAGGCGATGCGCTGTTATGTAATTTTTTTAACATCGTGCTTGAAAGAATAGTGCAGAGCTCACACGTCAACAATAGAGGCACTATCTTTCAGAAGTCTGTCCAATTACTGGCATATGCTGATGACATTGACATAATCGGGAGAACTCAGCGTGATGTCAATAGGGCTTTTGTGAGTATTGATGCAGAGGCGTTAAAATTGGGTTTAACGGTTAATGAGGGCAAAACAAAGTACATGCTGTCGTCAAGAAAGAACATACAACACCGACGTCTCGGTCAAAACGTCACCATCGACAGACGTAACTTTGAGGTAGTCAAGGACTTCGTCTACCTAGGCTCCGCTGTAAACGCAGAAAACAACACCAGCGCTGAGATTAAACGCAGAATAAATCTGGTTACCCGCTGTTTCTTTGGGCTAAGGAAGCAAGTGAGTGGTAAAGTCCTCTCTCGAGGGACCATAGCATCGCTATATAAGACCCTTATCATCCCCGTCCTGCTGTACGGTGCAGAAGCAAACACTATGACCATGGGTCGTTTTGAGAAAAAAGTTCTTCGTGTGATTTACGGTCCCGTATGCATCGAAGGGGAGTGGAGTAGAAGATGGAATGACGAGCTGTAGGTTTAGCCAGAAGGGTAAAAGTCCAACGACTAAGATGGCTGGGTCACGTAGAGCGCATGGAAACCAATTCTACGGCCCGGAAAGTCTTCGAATCCACACCCACAGGACAGCGCAGTAGATCAGGTGGCGCACACAAGTGGCACAAGTGACCTCACCTAATTTGGAGCACGAAACTGGAGACATCTAGCTAGATGGAGAAGTTGGATGAGGTCCTAGTTCAAACAGTAGGAAATCGGAGTAAATTTCTAGTACACTTCTCACACAGGTGAGAAATAGATTTATAAATTAAAATTATACAAAATCAATATAATTTAACCCGAGAAATATGTCAAAATCTCTAAAATTGTCAAGAACTTCAATTTCTCCACTATAATCGTGTCTTTAAATAAATATTTATTTTATCATCTATTTTAATAAGTATTTTATTTGTGCTACTTTAAATGTTTGAGCCCTAAGAATTAATATTAAACACAATACAAATGCTAATCCTTTATCTACAATGAATTTTAGGCTTATTGTTTTTTTGCTGCAAAGGTTTTAAAATGCGTTGATGAAGTTTTTTCCAAGACATAGTCTTAAAATAAAATCTTTTAACCTATATCACAACGACTATTTCCAAAGGTTGTTACTCTTCTATCTCATGATAAGAAGCGGGGGCGTCGTGAATCTGGTTGGGTTTCAAGAGCATTGGGTGGAATTGAATCTTTTCTCGAAAATGCTGATGATTGTCAGGTTTCCTTTAAGATCGGCATTGCTGGAACAGTTCCAACGAACCAAACGATAAAAAAAGGGAAAGAGGAAAAATGTGGTGATCGAATTATAATAGCTACTCAATCTGGATGGAACGACCAACGGTTTTTTTTTAATATTGCTGGTTTTAAAATCTTGAATTCAAATAAAAGCGAAGACCGAATTAGAATTGTGAAAGCTGCAGCAGCCATAATTAAACAGTATATCCAGTTTCAAATATCCGATAATACTACATACCCTACTGGTGATGATTTTTGTGTACCTAAAACCCTAAATACGAAACTCATATAATAAAGAAAACGGATATTGAAAATAGAAACAGGAAGTGCCATGCCATAGGGCGTAGCATTATATCAGCTGTGCGTCCCAGATACTAAGCAGCCTTGCATTATTTATATACAGAAACCTTCGTTCTAAGAAGTTGGTAAACCTTATATCAGGCTTATAGTTTTGTTCTTTATACTATGAAGCTCAGTTGTTAGAGATATTATCTATTTGCCACGTCAGACCAGATTCGAGCTGTTCATTTAACCAATTTGTGTTTGATAACGCGGACTTTAATGTGAGAACGTGAGATGTACTAAATACATTCCGTTCTTTGGGCGGAATAAGATGCATCGCTGCATTTACATCTATAGGAAAAGAAACCGACACACGAATGCAAAAGCTGAAAATACTACCTTATGCTAAATAAACTGGAGAACTAAGAGTACTTCATTCCGAAATATTTCAGAAAACAGATGGCGGATGATAAAGTAATTTTCTACAATGCTTATTCTCCAGGCATGCAGGCAATAAGCCATATATTGGGCGGGTTTCAGAATATTGCAAACGATGAAGAAGATTTTGATTAAGAGAATTTAGGTGAAACTTCTGCAACAACAAAGTTGCAACAACCTATCAGGTCATTCACTCGAAAAATTCGATGCAGCTGAATCCTCATAAAAAAAATTAGAAAAAAATTGAAGAAGAATGGTATTTAGTGCTTTTTTTATTGAACTTATATGTTAATTTATTAATTAATTCTTTATGCAATACTTAACTTAATGAAAAGAAATGAGAAAGATAAAAAGGAATTTAATAATACATATAACCATCAGCCATTCATAAATTTAATTTGTTTTAAGTTCGATTTTGCTATAAAGATTATGAACTAAGTTCTTGGAGAAAATTATATTACTTATTTTTAAAAAATAAACCTTAGGATACGAGAAACTATTTCCAAGATAAGCATGAAAAACGTACTTGTTTTCCTTTAAGGTGGATGGACATATTTATACCCTAATACTATTTTTTCTTTCGGAAATTTAATAAGCTTCAATTTTGTAGTAGATTATTTTTTCATACGATAAATAATTTTCAAGATAAACCCAAAAAACCGAATGTTTCTCTTCACTGCCGCTAGAATTATTTTTAAAAAAACACGAACAAATTCACAAAAGTTTTTTTTTATAAAATTTAATGAGATTTAATTTTGTGGAACAATATTTTTTAATACGAGAAATAGTATCGAGATAAATACGAAAAACCGAAACAACTGTATGTTCCTCTGTCACTAGAGTTCACGTCGGATTCTTGGGAACTTTTTTTGGGTCATCATAGGACATCTTTTAGTAAGTCTGCCAAATTTCAAAACTGTTGAATTTTTTTTGAGGTAAAGGCAATTTTTTTCGTTCATTGATTGGACCATTTGGAGAAAAGTTGTATTATTTTATTAGGGATATATTCCATTGGTGATTTCAATTTTTGAAGATTACAAAGGCCTCCTTTCAAATAGACTAATTTTGTACCCATGCATACTTCAACTAATTTCTCGCAACTAAGAAAGTGTAGTAAGGTGGTTTGTTATTTATGTGATTCATCTTGACAGTTTTTCATGTTATATTTGGGTAATGGATATAGAAAAATTAAATAATCAAGAACAATTAAATAATCAAGAAAATAAATTTAATGAAATGGTAGCTATTTTTTGTTTTGTTTTTTATTAATTTTTTATTTCAATCAAAATGGACCTTAATATCTAGTGCTCATGATATTAAATAAGAATTATTTATTTCAAAACTAAAACTGATATAACTTTAAAACGCATATTACTTTAATTTCAAAAATATAGTCATTTAAATAATTTTTGGGGCTTTGAAAAAAATTTGATAAACACGAATATTTTTCGAATCATTACCACTAATTAAAAACATATCACTTAGATTGGTAGAAATAAAATAGGTCCTAAAAAACTGCCCAGACAAAATATCTATGTGTGCATAATGTGTTATTGAAGTAATGGCGTAATTATTAATTGTTTGTCAATTAATAAAAGATTACAGCTTAAGATTTAACAGTTGCCTGAAAAGTGGGCTTTTCAGAATGGAATACTCTATATTGACTTTAATATCTATAAAATAAATGTGCTGTTAACCTCCTAATCTCAAATAATAGACATTTTGTTTTAATTTTATATTTCCTAAGGTTGTCAATTCTATTGTTCTTCATTAATTCATCTTTAAAAAATATGTGGACAAATAAAAGGCGACGTAACCTTTAAACTTAACTAAAAGCTCATCTTAAAATTGCTTTCCAGGGATTGAACCCTTAAGCAATCAAATGAACATTCAACAACACATTTGCAATATAGAACTTCCAATTAAGTCATTTAATTTATTACATATATTTCATATTAAATTAATTAAAAAAGTTGAATAATTTTGAAAATAAACAAAAGATTTATATATAGTCTTAAAATCCTTTCTATTTTTGTTTTTTTTTTTGTTTTGTAAAGTTCCGAAACTGAATTGAATTAAATCACCCTCAATATAAATAAAAACAAATACAAACAAAAAAATTACTTTCAAAAGCAAGAAACTTTCTTCATCATAAACATAACAACTAAATTGAAAATTATAACAAGCTGATTATTTTATTCTCTTATTTTGATAGTATAACTTTTATAATATTCAACTATAAGTAGACAAAGACAAAGACAACAAAACATAAACTTTTTCACTTCCAACAAATCGCATGTAATCTCAATCTCATACATACACACATTCTCTGATGATGATGCTCTCAAGCTTACCATTTTATAACCTACTTTATGGAAAATCTGTTCATATTTTCTATTGTAAAATCGAATTTTATGGAGAGATAACATAATTTTAACAAATTATATTACAATACAATTTCACTTATCGGAATATGTACTGTACACCCCTCCCCTCAAACCTCCTTCCATCTTACCCTGAATGTATGTAAGTCTGAAAAGTCTGATCTGATGCAAAATATATAGCCACAAGCGAAAACTTTGTCCATATTCTGTTCTTTTCAGTGCGATAAGAACTTTCACAAAAACTAATTTTCAATCTATCTTATAAAAGCCACACCCCCACCATCCACCGCCCTCTCTTATACGTTTGTGTATAGCAACTTTTCACAGTTTTCTCATCAAAAAATTGATAGCTTAAGTCGAGTGGTATAGTGAAAGTTTTATTCACCTCTTTTTCTGCTTTTCATGAGTTTTTTTTTCGCCAAACTTTAAGTCAAAAATAGAATTTTATTTTCTTAGAATAAAAGAAAAAAATTAAATCAGTCCTGACCCCAATTTTGTTCAGACTTTAGATAAGTGAAAGGCAAGGCAAGGCGAGCACAAAAACTTCATTGCTGGGACTTGAAAAGAAGTCGTGGATCTCGAAAAAAGAACAACAAAAAATACCCACGGTTTGTGAGATTGAAATCCACTACGAGTAAATTAAACATAGTTTCCGAAGTACGGAAACGGATATATCAATAAACAAATTCTTCAAGCCATCCAACCAACTCTAACGTCCTTCTATAGGTACAATGGAACAATGCCTTATTTCGCTAGGAGTAGGGGTTGTTTTTTGCTGAGTCTTCGTCTATGTATATAAAGTTGGAGGTTGGGAGAAAAATGAGTTCAAACTTCAAGTCAAATAAACCATCAGGTGCACCCAACGCAATGATACGATACCCGCAGCAGGAACTCAAACCCTCTTGATGTCAAATGGGCTAATCGTTTGTTTCCCTGTACCGGTTCTTTTTTACTCTGCGAACTTTTGCAAATGGAATAATTTTTGATGTTGTTTTTTTCTGCGGGAATTCTAGAAATAGAAACAAACAAAAAACACCCTGTAAAAAGTTTCAAGTTTTAGACCACAACAATGCTTTGCGCTTTCTCAACTGAAACTAAAACTAGTGCCAAAGTCAAAGTGGTCAGAAAAATTGGTTGCTGTGAAACATTTTTTAAATGATGGCAATTTAGAAAAAGTTATTTTCTTTATTTTTTGTTTTTATTTTGTTGGGGTTTTTTTTGTTGGTGTAAATAATGTTTTTTAAGTGGAAATTATATTTATTGTGTACATTGGACAATCTATGTATAGGAGTACAGAAATCAATGATACTCTTATCAAGGGCGATGATGTTATGAGGGTTTGGTATTTTGTTATATAAGTTTTTGAAAGCTTTTTCGTTTTTTTTTTAAGTTTATTGCTATTGAGTTATCTAAAGTAAAAAATTAGATAAGATTAACATAATTTCTAAGCATTTTAATTTTTTTTTATAGGTTGAAGATTGAATATCTTGAACAATCTTTTGGATTTTGTGTGAAAAGCTGTGAATCTTGTTTTCCTAATGAGAAGTAACGTTCAAAGCACTTGGAATATGTTCAACTCAAAGTTTATTTATTTATTTATATAATGGAGCTCATTCAAGTCGGCCACGTCTTGGATTCTTGGTTCAGGATAATGTTAGCCTCAGGCCATTTGCTGAAGTTAGCAGTTACCACCAGATTGTATTTGTTTCTAGCATTAATTTTTGGAAATAGAACAGCTACATCAACAGCAATCCTTCCAAACGGTCAACAAACATTATATTACATAATTTTTAACTTCCCATAGGAAGTTATTGTAATGGTCCCGATTTGTCGAAATGTAGACATTTCTCGACGTTTTAAGGTTGTTATACAGATAATAGTGCAGAAAAATGCAGAAAGAACTCTAAAGAAAATTGCGTGGTTGTTTTTTTTTTTACCATAGCAGTTTAGAAAAAAGCTGAACATTTTGGTTAAAACTGAATATCTCACGAACCCATGATGCTAGCGACTTAAATGAAATTTTACAATATACTAGCCGACCCCACAAACGTTGCTTTGTCACATAAATAATTTATAGACAATATTGTGGTAGAAATAAATATCTTATTGTAAGTGCGTACAGATGTGGTATAAGTGGGAGAGGTATAGAGCACTGTAAACGGTGGCAAAATATTAAAATAAAAAGAGGCTGGGATGCGACCCACACTGATAACTTCCCATCCCGTCTGTCGATTTGTCTTGCTTAAAAGTTTGTCTATATGTACTCGTATCAATTTTTACCAAATTTGCAAACTATTTTTGTAGATTTTATTTTGTATGAAAAAAACGGATTATTGGATTTTTATATAAAAATTACTGAATATCAAAAACAATATTTTCTGTGAAATAAAATAAGTTTGAAGCCAAAATTTTTAATTTTTGAAAAGCTATTTGAGTTGAAAGTAAATTTTTACCAAGTTTTAGCATTGTTTTTTTTTAGACTTCTATTTTTTGTAAAAAAACTGTCAATTCGATTTTTTATTCAAAATTTGTCCTAATGTTGAAAACCATATTTTTTTATAAGGAAAAATAAGTTAGAAGCTAGCTATTATCTCAAATTTTTGAAAATATATTTGAGTCGAAAATCATTTTTTACCAACTTTTGTTAATTTTTTTCGGTTTTTATTATTATAATAATTATTATTATTTTTATTATTATTATTATTATTATTATTATTATTATTATTATTATTAATAAAGCCAATATCTCAAAGTTTTGAAAAGATATTTGAGTCGAAAATCAATTTTTAACAACTTTTATTAATTTTTTTTTTAGTTTTTTATTTTTTGTGAAAAAAATGCCAATTCGATTTTTCTCAACGTTTTTCAGAATGTTGAAAACCATATTTCTTCTAAGATAAAATAAATTTGAAGATTAAATTTCATGTTTTTGAAAAGATATTTGAATCGATATTCAATTTTGACCAACTTTGAGTAATGTTTTTTTTTAGATTTTTATTTTTTATAAAAAAAACTGTCAATTCGATTTTTCTCAAAATTTTATCAGATGTCAAAGACATTATTTTTCGTTGCACAAAATTGTCTAACTATTTGCGAGTGTATTATTTTTTACGAAAAAGCAAGGATTCCTACTAAATCTTTGCTTAACAGCGTTAAAAAATGTGTTGATTTATACCAAACTTGGAGAGATTTGTAAAAAAATGCGAAAAAAAACTGGGGAAGTGTTCAAACGACGTCAACAAGAGTTTGGAACCAATTTGGACAATTTATTTGATATTTATCACGCAGATGCTCTCCAATTGATGAAAATAAAAGAAGATAGAATATTTTTGCAACTGCAACGAGAGCCAGGACGACCCGGTCATTTAGCTGGATAAAAAGCTGGCAGATTTTACTTTTGCGGCGAGCGACTGGGATCGCTCTTGCTTAAGTGTGCTTAAGTTAACGAAACTGAGAAAAATTGAACGAAACGGAGTTAGACTCCATTATGGTCACTCGTTTTGAGATTCTTTGTATTCGCACGTTTACTTTTGCGCGCATATGCTAGCTTATGCCTATTATAGTTGGGCCTTTAGACATCGAAGAAAATTTAGCAAATGAGCTCGAGACCCCACAGCCCGGGATAGGTACAATTGAGGTGAGAACAGATATCATTAGTCCTAAATTATAAGCGGTAGATTTAGCAGCCTGGGACCAGTAAAACAGGAATTAAAAATAGACAGTTGAGCATGAAATATTCTGTTTATATTATACAAGCTGCCATAGAAGCATTAGGGCAAATCCCTGACGAATTGACTATAAGTAAGTCTTCCATCCAACGTATCCGTACTCAAAAGAGAGATTAACGCGCCAAAGCAATAAAATAAGATTTTGGTAATAACGTGTTGTCACGGTACATTGGGACGGTCTAGATGCAAGAAAAACGGCTTCCAATTGTTGTTGGAACAGAGATTGGATAGGGAAGTTCTTATTTTTGCTTGCCGTCACCATGTTAACGAGATAGTATTAAAAAGTGTTTTTGAAACTAAAATCAGCCATGTGACAAAAAGCCCCGATATTCCACTGTTGAAACAGTTCAAAGATGGTTGGAAAAATATAAACTCCATTAAATATCAACAGTTTCAGAAAAAACTTACAAGCTTTCCTAATCGTTTCACAGATAGGTGAACTTATTAAATTCTATCAAACAGTATTGATCAAGAAAATAGTCAGAGATGTTTATCGAGAATTTATTGAGCTCTGTTTGATATTTTTGGGAGCAAATCCAGAAAAGCAGTTCAAGATTGGACCTATAGGGGCCATGCATGAAGCTAGATGGATGGCAAGAGCAATATATTCCCTTAATATGGTTTTACTTAGCTGTCAATTGAAAATAACTTCCAAGGACAAAGCATCACCTTAGATGTACGCTACTTTATTGTAACATGTTATGTTAAACTGTGGCTTCAATGCATTTTAGCAGTGAAATCACCTTACCAGGATCTGTGCTTCCTGGAGGCAATAAAGGACTATGAACAAGAGGATCAAAGTATCTCGAAAGCAGTTCTTAAGAAGTTTTGTCAGCATTTATGGCGTTTGACAGATGAAGTAGTCATGCTTTCTTTATTTGACAATTTGACAAGGGAACAAGTGTCGACCCATGAGTAACATAAAACAGTTTCGGTTGTCCTTTTATTTTGAGTTATTTTATCTTTATTATTTTGTATTGTTTCAGATAAGAACTTAGAAGATTTCGTGTCAATCAGAAGCAAGTTCTTCTTCGCTCGACTCAAAATTGATGACAGTTTTTTTCAAGAAAGTCCATATTCATTGAATACTTCAACTTCATATTTAAAAGCCAAAAATGCTGTTTCAAGTCGTCACGGATTGCTGTTATCCAATCGCTTTAAAATTTTATAGTCAAGTATTTAAAGCTAATACCAACAAAACTGGAGGGTATGCATATCAAGTTTCGAAAAAAATGTTCCCTTGTACCTTGGGACACCCTAATATATGTTTATATAAAATATTGTTGGTAATTTTGAATTTTTTAGGAATAATTCAACTGACAACTTTTTTAACCCAACACGAAAACTTACAAACTTTTAAGCAAGACAAATCGATAGGCGGGATGGGAAGTTATCGGAGTGGGTCGCACCCCAGCCTATTTTTGTAATTTTTCGGAATCACTTTTCAAGGTTCGTCTTTTGTACACAACCAATATAATCGTCATCTCAAATTTCCAACGTCTTGTTGACCGTTCTAATGTATAAGATGTACATAAATAAGTTCCATTGGTTATTTTAGAATGGAGTTTGCATCACATTTTGAAATTTACTTCGCCAAAAGTGTGTCGGGAACGTAACTATAAAGGTTTTTCAAAAAAGTTTTCACCTATGTATATTGTTTCCAACTTTTTAAAATTATAAAATACAGTTATTTCAATTTATCGCTTTTTCATTTTTTTTTTCATTTTCTTTGTTATATGAAGTTTTAATTATATGACGTTTTGAGAAATTAGGCGAGTTTTATAATGAAGTTCAATATTGAATACTTGCACCAACAATATGTAATGAATATTCAAACCAGCATTTCTAATGATTTAGTAATAAAAAAAATCTGTTGCTCTCCAAGAAAATATGAAGCTTAATGGTCAAACATCAAACGATTTACAAAGTTCGTGTGAACTTTTTTCTCAATTTTTTAGGTTGGTTTATGTATGTTGACCATTCTTCATTTAATATTTATCAAACGGAAAGCTATTCCAGTAGTAATGCTTATATTTCAACGCTTAATCTTTTTGAATCCGATAGATCCTTAATGATATTTCAAAATTAAAACCCAGTTTTAATCCTGGTCCTAATATAATCTCATGCTTTATTGTAGATATGTCACCGATTCTTTTGAATCTGGCTACCAGGTTGACACTATCTATACTGATTTTGTCAAAGTTTTGACTCAATTTGCCATAAAATTCTTATAGCTAAACTAAAAGTTTTCGGTATTCATGGATTGCTTTCGAAATGGATATCTAGCTAACTTAATGACAGAACACAATGTGTGAAATTGGGAAAATTTAGTTTCTTTCAAGTATTATTAAAGTTTCATCTGGAGTTCCTCAAGGAAGTCACCTTGGACCACTTCTTTTTAATATTTTTGTTATTTCTTTTAAAAAATGCTTTATGTTTAATGTATGGTGATGACCTTAAAATAGAAAGAGTGGAAAAGACTTCTACAAGATTTGTAGTTAATATGTATCTAGGTGTGCCTTAACTGGACTTGATTTATTAGAAAAAAGACAATCTATTCAGTGTTTGTTGTTTGTGCATGATGTATTTTCTTATCGTATTAAGTGTCCACCGATTCTTAGTTAATTTGAGATCTATATTCCAGAGAGAGAATTGCGGGTACGTCATTTTCTTAATAATCCAAAACATAGATACAATTATGGTTGCAATGAATCCTTTTCTAGGTGTATTAAACTTTTCAATTCTTTATGTAATGAACTTGATTTCTCAACAAACAGATTTGAATTTAAAATTAATTTACAAAATATTGTGCATTAGCTTAAGATAAGTATTTATTTAAATATACTTATTTACTTATAGGAAGTTATTGTAATGTGTCCGATTTGTCAAATTGAAAATTTTGACATTTCTCGACGTTTAAGGGTCAATAGAGTCGAAATAAAAGATTTTTAGAAAGATGTCTGTGCGTGCGTCTGTACGTACGTTTGTACGTCCGTACGTTCGCGACGTTTTTTTCGTCCTCCATAGCTCAAGAACCAGAAGAGATATAGATTTCAAATAAATTTTGTTATACAGATAATAAGGCAGAAAGATGCAGAAAGGGCTCTGAAGAAAATTGCGTGGGTAATTTTTTTAACATAGCAGTTTTAAAAAAAGGTGAACATTTTGGTTAACCCTAAATATCTTACGAACCAAAAACGCTAGAGACTTGAATTAAATTTTATATAATATATTGTAACGTGATACCAAACAGGTATATTTTCTGCAAAAAAAAAATCAATATAACGGTCTCAGTAAAACTGAAAAAAAATATGTCACCTCCAAAATTTTACTACTGAAATATGATTTCATCTCCAAAACAATTTTGTTAAACGAAGAATAATATTTTTGACATCTGATAAGATTTTGAGCAAAATCTAATTGACAGTTTTTTTTATAAAAAAAATAAAAATCTAAAAAAAACATTAATTAAAGTTCGTAAAAATTGATTTTCGACTTAAATATCTTTTCAAAACTTTGAGATATTGGCTTTAATTATTTTTATCTTTCAAAAATATTGTTGTCAACATTCAGTTAAATTTTGAAAAAAATCGAATTGACAGTTTTTTTACAAAAAATTAAAAACAAAAAAAAATTAACATAAGTTGGTATTAAATGATTTTCGACTCAAAAATTGTAGATAAAGCCAAAACTACTTTTATCTTTCAAAAAATATTGTTGTTAACATTCGATAAAATTTTGATAAAATCGAATTGATAGTTTTTTTACAAAAAAATAAAACTCTAAAAAAAACAATACTAAAACTTGGTAAAAATTTACTTTCGACTCAAATAGCTTTTTAAAAATTAAAAATATTGGCTTCAAACTTATTTTATTTTACAGAAAATATTGATTTCGATATTCAGTAATTTTTATATAAAAATCCAACTATCCGTTTTTTTATAAAAAATAAAATCTACAAGAAAAAGTACGCAAATTTGGTAAAAATTGATACGAGTACATATAGACAAACTTTTAAGCAAGACAAATCGACAGACGGGATGGGAAGTTATCAGTGTGGGTCGCATCCCAGGCTCTTTCTTATATACATATATATTTATATTGTATATACATTTAGTTATATTACTCATTGAATTGTTAGTAGTATCTGTAAGATATAAAATCCTTAGATGAATAAATAAATAAATAAATTACGAAATGTCAGTTGATCGAGTAGACTCACGAGCAGTAAAATGTTTACAATTTTGTTATTGGAATTCAAACCTATCAAATAAATAAATATTAATGCATCCAATGATCGCAATGAAATGAAGGGGGTAATTGCAAAATTAAAAAAATATTTAATTATTTTGAGGCAACAAAGTGATCAAAATTCTCGTGATTTTTGTAAATGTGTCATCAACGATATTTTTTAAAAGATAAAATTAGTTTAAAGCCATTATCTCAAAGTTTTGAACTGATATTTGAGCCGAAATCAATTTTCAACAACTTTTTTTTTAGGTTTTTGTTTCTTTTTTATAAAAAAAAAGCTGACAATTTGATTTTTATCAAAACATTACCAGTGTTAAAAAACGATATTTGCACAGAATTATTTTGGAGATAAATTCATGTTTTGTTAATAAAATATTCGAGGTGACAAATATTTCTTTTTCAGTTTTTTGGATTTATAAAAAAACGTAATTTTTTTTTTTCTCGAAAAATATACTTATTTATTATCACTTTACAATATATGTATAATATGGAATTTAATTCAAGTCGCTAGCGTTATTGATTCGTGAGATATTTTGTGTTGAACGCACGGAGTTACTCAACATCGGTCATCGAACGCGCCTAATAAAATGTACATGAGCCCATATAAGACTTCCATAAAATGTCAATCAAAAAATGTCATTCTCTCAAGAAATAAAAAAAGTGTGTGAAGTTAAAGTAAATAAACGTGTTGTGTTTTAATTTGTAATATTAATTTTAATTCTTTGAGTTTATTCTATAGAAATTAAATAAAATAATAATGGTCCTTCGAGCCGGATTTGCAAATTTCCCATGTGAGGGACAGACGACAGACTAATGCTGGGCAGAGACAGCAGTAACGGAGTCAGGGCGTTGCGATTCATGAGGGGCTGGATAAGTTCCTCCTCTAAAATGACAGACAATGAGACATATTTAGGCACTGAAATATTCGTACATTGTATTGGGTGTGCTTTTTTACATTTTTAAGAAACTTGAGCCTCTAAGCTCCAGTTCAAAAAGGACTGTAGCAACACTTTAAGTAAGGAGCCCTTAAACTGACTCAAAACTGGCTCTAGTTTTTTTTTTTTTGTAAATCCGAACAACCCAGGTTAAAGTTCATCGATCAAACCTATTACCACTCTCCGTCTACATTATTTGAAACTTGGTCTATGAAGCTGCAAGCATAAATTCTCCATAAAATTGAAATTTCCCCGTGATAGAGGTGATACAGGGGGCCTCATGAGGAACAGACAAGGATATATATTTGTAAACAAACTTTTCTCAAAACTAGCCTCTAAACATGGAAATTACAAAAAAAACTCGTAGACACACACACAGCGCTTTATTATTCCAATTGCAAACTAAAACCCATCGATAGAATGCAGTGATTGATTGATCAACAATTTTAGGCCCAATAGGATTTTCATACGCTGTGTATATAGCCTTGCCAATACACTATAAACCCGGACGTTATAGTTGCTTTCAGATGTTTATAGGCGCAAGTTACGTATTGAAAAGTCTGCATCACTTGTTTGTGTATATATGAATTTTATCCTCTTATACGAAAGAGAAACTGTATTTTGAAAATTTGAAACCCTGGTTCCCTTTTCCTCTATGAAATAAATCTTTTTCATATCCATACACTTTAGGTCAATTGATTGAAGCCACAGTTTTTTGAGAATTCTTCTTGACAAGATGAAAATAAAACAATATTTAAATGTTCTATTAAAATGAAGCTACGTTTATCAAGGACTTTAAAATGTTCTTGGCCGATCTTGCGTTCCCTGAACGTACTAAAGTTTTATCATTTGAACGTGCTGTTGAAACGTTTAACTTGCCATGATGATTTGGCATAAGCAACTGAATAATAAGCAAAAGATTTGACAGATGTCATCAAAAGTAAATGGCGCCAAAATCTTGAAAAAGCCTTTATAAGACTTTATTAGAGTATTTTTTTATTAGACTTTCCGAATTTTCCACAAAAAAAAGGCAATATTTTTCTTTCGAAAGTTTCTATTTGCTTGGCTACAGAAGGTGAAATTTTGAACCATATATGTACTAAAACAGTATTGGTCTTATTAGTATTTTATTAATAAATGTTTTTAAACAATATTGGATTTTCGAATCCAATATTGTCAAAGATCGAACGCGAATTAAATTCCTTTTTTTTAAATGGTTTAAAATTAAACCAAATCGAAATTGCACACCGCCGATGTGCCGCGAGAGTTATTATGACACTTTACGAGAAACGTCAGTCGATATGACAAACAGGTGAAAGAATTCACCACAGGTAGCAATAAAAGTATTGCCAGTATTGAATATTCTATTAATTAAGGTGATCAATAAAATTGAAATGAAATTGATATCAAAATGATATCGAAATACGACGAGGTGAATTTCTATAAGTAGTATTGATTAAAATGGGCGCCAGGAAACTTTTTACTTGAAGTTTACCAAAACCAGGAGCTGAAAAATTAGTCTTCAAACAGAGTTATGAAATAAAAGAGTGGTTTATTTTCCAGATGGGAAAATTTAAATTATCTTTTATTGCCTGGAAAACCTTGGCCAAAGCCGGGATTAAAAAAAAAGGATCTTTTATAACAACGAAATTACAAATAGAGATTTTGAGATTGACAGAAGGCCAGATCTCGATAAAAAAAGGTATGAAGAATATCAATGAAAATTATTAATTGTTAAACAAATTGGAAAAAAAAACACAGCCAAGAAAAATCACTCCAAGAAAATTTTCGACAGAAGACAAAAAAATCAAACGGTTAAACACTTCCCGTAGTACCGGGGAAACAGATTTTTGACGCGAAGGTCAGAAGAATACCAGAAGAAAAGCAATATTCTAAGAAACAAAAGAAAACGCTATACTTAGCTTCTTTGTTTGACTTTCTCCAACAGCTACCGTAGTCTTTCCTCAACAAATTTCCTCACAGTAGAACAAAATCTTCAATTTACTAAAACTTAAAAAACTATCGTACAAAAATTTCATCTATTTCAAAAAAAATTGGTTCACACGATTTTCGTTAATCTTCGCTTTTGGGCGTAATCCAAAAAAGTGGCTACTTGCCCTCAGGCAATCCTCTCGGATCTTTTGCGTTATGCTCGATCTGTCTCGGTCCCGCAACTTCCTCCATCCATAAGATTGGGGTTTGCGACCGAGAAGCCAGGTTGATGCAATCACCCCGTAGCTCTGTGAGTGAGTTCAGCTCTTCACTTTCGAACCCATTCCAGCCAAGACTTTCTGGAAAATCGTGTGGAATTCCTCGCATTACCGAGTACCTACACACGCTAGATTTAGGTTGAGGAAAAACTACTTAAGTCGTGTTGAAGAAGGTCGGTAGCCAAGCCTATAATTAAAGTTAAAGTTATTAAAATATTCTTGGGGTGATTTTCCATCGTTAATACTTTATGATGGGCTCTCGGCCATACTAAGATACAGATGGTGGGACTTCCCTGCACACATTGTTGGGCATGGGTACGTGGGCCAACCGTTCGCACAGTTCGTTGGTGTGGAATCCTTTCGCACAGTTTGGTGAGACCTGTTAAATTTGCTTTCCCAAAATGCTAGGAGAGCAGGTCCCTGGCTGATGGTCCAGGTTTCTACTAAACTCTTCTAGAATTTTATGGCCGCAGTAAGAATTCGTTAAGGGTGGTTAGCAACAAGGGAGGTGAAACTTGTTGTGGTAAAATTTACAGCATTTATCCGTATTAATTTTAAGTTTACATTTTATGAAATATTTAGCACATGGTGGAAGTGTCTGCTTTATTTTGTGCAACGCAATATTTGGCAGGGAATAGCTTGCCAATTTAGTGGTATCATTAGCATAATGGATTGAACCTGGTTTCTCAATTAGGGGATCTCATAGAGGTAAATCCTGAAGATAAATATTAAATAAGGAAGGTCCTTGCATTGAACCTTGTGGAACATCCGATTCTGATTCTGATTTGCAATCGATGTAGTTCGATATGTGAAAAAACTTTGGATCATTTTTATAAGCCAGTCTGGGAATCTTAAGTTTGAAAGCTTAAATATCAGTCCATCCAAGCACAGGAAAGTAACCATTTTTAATACAATGATTAAATATGATATATAAAAACGTATCTAAAGAAATAGGGTATGTACCCAGAATAAAATAAGATATCTGATCATTACCAGCTGATGTTTTATTTTTCAGAGCAATTCTTAATATCTTACTTTTTCAGCTGTTTTAAAAACAGGTGCACAAGGGCTTGTTGCTAACTGAGCTGTTTTGAAATGCAAATAAAGAACAAAATCAAAATTTAGTCAAAATCAAACGTTCCAGAGTGTGTGTCTAATCACAAACATGGCAAACATCAATCTCTGAAAGGATATGTGTGCCAAAACGAATATTTTTTTCATGTTCTTGTTGTTATTGTGTTCTCTTCAAACATATGTACATGTGTGCTCAACTACCTAACCTACCAAAGAAGAAAAAAAGTATTTTTCGAATATCCGGGTTATTTGAAATGCATTACCCGTTATCCCATTTCGACAAGAATTTCTTGGGGTATAAATTCACTTGCCATCAACTTTCAAAAAATGAAAAATTCAAATAAACCATTTTCCATTAGAGTCTCTTTGGGCCTACAAAATGTAAGCCGAAAAAAAAAACACATCTATAAACATCCAAAGAAAAAAATACCAAAAAAAGGAACACACCAAACACAAAATCCTACGAATTCGATTTATATTGAAAAAGGAAGATTTAAGAACTTGCATAGTCGATTTCGTTTTTGTACAGTGGTTACATGGATATTGAGTGCAGAGGGAGATGTAGACAATCATAAATCATCGAGTTTATGTTAGATTTTTTCTAAAAATGTTTTTCTTTTTTGTAAATTTTGAATGCCTATGTCTCTATTTGTCTGTGTTTTTAGAAAAAATGTGAATTGAAATAAACACCACGATGTTTGACAGCAAAAAGCCCAACCATTCGATTGTTTTCAGATTTGTAAGAGAAAAACAATGGCGGCTCGTTGAGGTTTTTTTATAACTGGTATTAAGTGTTATGCTATTAAGGAGTCAAGATTCTTTTAAGGCATTTCCCTTCATTTTTACAAAATAGGATTTTTTTATATACAAAATATAATGTCCTGGCGATCAATATGTTAAACACAAATGTCTAGAAACGTCTGCTTGGAACTATTGCAAGAAAATAATTAAGCATCTATAACAAAAACGAAATTGATTCGGTCGAGAGACAATAGAATAGCAAAAAATGTCATTGTTGAAATGCAGAACAGTGATTTAATACCACGCATTTTCAAGTCTGCTTTCAAATTGCGCCACACCGGAATCTCTTGTTACCAAGTTCATAAAATAACCATCTTTTCAGTTAAAACGTTTTTTCCTGCATAATGTGAGTTTTTCTCAATTCTTCACTTTTCTACTGAGAGAGAAGGTTTTTCAGATTCCCAATGACCTCCGCTCTGAGATTGTTAGGGAGATGGCGATCTCAAGGCAACCTAGCCTGAGATCCAATTAGCGCTGTAGTGCGCGGTTTTGATACCAACAACTCGTTTGACCTTTGTCATTTTGTCGCATTGAGAAAAAAGACTAGGTCTCTAATCTTTGTCTCAAATAGCTCATCAAGTTCTTGAAAGAATGCTTTTCCAAAGTATTTTATTCTAGTGTTTGCCAACGCAGGACATTTGCAGAGGAAATGGATTATGGTTTCACTTTCTCTTTGGTCACTACAGCTACGGCAAAAGGTGTTGTAAGAGATACCCAACTTCTCTGCATGAACTCCTATATGCCAATGTCCGGTACAAACCGCAACAATCCTGGCTATGTCTTACCTTGGACTGCATAGAAGATCGTTTGTACGGGTTTTATTATAGGTGAGCCATATCTTCTAGGTATAATGCAGTTGGGTTAATTGCTCCACCTTCGGTTTGATTCAGTTTGGTAGATAGAAAAGATTTTACCCTTCAAAGCGCCAAGAGGAATGTTAGACATTTCCGAAAGAGAGCTATGAAGGGCCGACCCTTGCCTGGCTTGCTCTTCAGCCCGTTCATTTCCCACGATACCACTATGGCCCGGAACCCAGATCAGGGTGACACCGAGGTTAATATTTAGGCTCGCAAGCTCATCCCGACATTGCTGGACCAATTTAGATGAGGATATTGCCGAGTTAATGACTTTGACAGCTGCCTGACTGTCTGTAAAGATAGCCACATTTCGGTTTTGGTTTGGGTTTTGTTTAAGTATTGTACATGCCTCCCTTATTGCCAGCAGTTCAGCTTGAAAAATGCTAGCAAAGTCAGGAAGCCTAAAGGATTTGGTTACATTTAGGGATTCAAAAAAGATCCCAGAACCAACTCCGCACTCCATCTTTGAGCCGTCAGTAAAGATGGTTGTGTCGAAACCTATCGACACGATGTCATCCTCCCAATCTTCTCTGGATGGGAAAATAACCTTAAAACCCTTACTAATTTTCAAAGTAGGAGTGCAGTAGTCAGTGTCTACTGAGATAATACTTGAGGGAATCAATTTCGTAGTGTTGCTGTGACCATACGGTTTTGACAACCAGCTATTTGATTCCTTCAGCCTAATAGCGCTACAGGAAACTATGTATTTAATAAAAAGGTCGATTGGTAGAAGATCCTAAATAACGTTTAAGGCGTCCGTTGGGCAAGTACGCATGGACCCTGTGGTGCCCACGCAAGCTGTTTTCTTAACCTTCTTTAGCTTATTAATATTAAAGGCTTTGCTAAGAGCAGGCCGCCACACAACCGAACCATATGTTTCGTCCAAAAAATCATCTTCGACTGAAGTCCCCACTTTTTTCCGAAAGTTTTGCTGCAGGCGTAGAAGGCAACACAGGCCTTCTTAACCCGTATTTCAATATTTAGTTTCCAGTTTAGTTTAGGGTCGAGTATAACTCCCAAATATTTTTCACTGGAAGACAATGATAGGATTTGACCGTTGAGTCGAGGTAGCGTGAAGGGCGGTTCTTTAGTTTTGGTGGTAAAGAGCAACAGTTCAGTTTTACTTTGGTTAAGTCCTAGTCTACAACTCGTGGCCCAGCGGCTAAATTTCTTCAAACCTGATTCCGTGATTTCACTAATCACAGAGGTGTACTTTCCTGACACCAATGGCACCAAATCATCCGCGTAGGCTACCGCCTTCAATCCACATCTCTCTTATTTAACGAGAATTGTATCCATGACCAGAAGCCATAAAAGAGGCGAAAGGACACCTCCCTGGGGTGTTCCCCTACTCACGTGTTTTGTTGCGGTTGTATTGCCTAGAGAGGCTCGTATCTTCCTACTACTGAATGAAGTCTTCTACACCGAAATTGAAGAGCGATTCTTTTATGGATTTGGTAAGGACGTTGTTCAAAGCACCTTCTATGTCTAGGAAGGTGGCAAGAGTAAATTCTTTATAATGGATTGTTTGTTTTACCGTACGCACTACCTCATGGAGGGCAGTCTCCGTAGATTTGCCCTTAAGATAAGCATGCTGAGAGCTTTCGAGAGGTCGTCCAACTAGGATTTATCTATTATGGTAATCAAGAATGCGCTCCAAGGTTTTAAGCACAAAAGATGTTAAGCTTATTGGTCTGAAATCCTTCGCGGATTCGTGACCTTGCCTACCCACTTTCGGGATAAAAACTTGGCAACATTCTCACAATTCTCTTGAGTTTGTCGCTAAGGTTCCTACTTTAATTCTACTACCTTTTTATTTTGCTCATCCCTATTCCGGGATCCTCAGCTGTCAACTTGACAACTCAATAATTTATTAAATGTCAATAAAGAAAGTAGTTTAGCTTTAAATGTTGTGTTTATTTTTCGAATTCTTTTATTTAATTAATTATTTAAATGAAATCGGTTAGACTCCATTCATCGTGATAAAAGAAAATAAAGACAAAACTTAATGCTAAAAACCTTAACATCAAAATCGTACTTCGTGGACAAACACTTTTAATTGAAAAAAAGACTTTTTATCTGGATAAAAACAACAGCTTGACGTGTGACGATGCTGATGCCTTAATTTTGGTCAACAATGACAAGGCAGTGACAAGGCTCAGATGACAGAAAGCTTACAAACCATCACCGTCGATAATGCAGTGCAACAGTCCGTGGGTTCAGTGGTGACGTTAGTAGTAGGAATTACAATGTTTAGTATTAAAGTTGGCTTCCAACTACAAAATAACATGGTCTTAAGAAATTAATATTTAAAAATTTTATTTTATAACGTGTCAGGTCTTGGTAATAAATCTCTGTATAATGACTTTTATAAATTAATCAATAATTATGACTTAATTTTTCTATATCAAACTTTCATAACCAAGGATAACTTCGCAAGAATTGAGAATAAAATGTTAGATTGTACATTTAAGTGAATACCAACAATGAGGAATCACACATGAGGAAGAGCAAGTGAAGGTTGTTTCCTAGATGCAAGCTGCGTCTTCCAAACAAATAACGATTTTTGGATTCTGTTATTCAAAACTTACATCCGTCTTTCGATACTACCGATGTACTTGAATTGTAACACTTAGCCGACAGAAACAGCGGTTAGCAAGAGTTATTCTCCGTTTGATCTCAGAGCTGGTGTTGTTTTCTGCGTTTACAGCGGCCCAGGTAGACGAAGTCCTTAACTACCTCAAAGTTACGTCTGTCGATTGTGACGTTTTGTCAAAGACGTCGGTGTTGTATGTCCTTTCTTGACGACAGCATGTACTTTGTTTTGCCCTCATTAACCGTTTAACCCATTTTTGCCGCCTCTGCCTCAATACTCACAAAGCCCCATTGACATCACGATGAGTTCTACCGATTATGTCAATTTCAACAGCATATGCCAGTAATTGGACACACTTTTGAAAGATAGTGCCTCTGGTGTTGACGTGTGAGCTCTGCACTATTCTTTCAAGCACGATGTTAAAAAAATCACATGACAGCGCATCACCTTGTCTAAAACCTTTTTTGACATCGAAAGGTTCTGTTACGTTGTTTCCAACCATTATGGAGCAGCGTGAATTCTCCATGGTCATCCTGCATAAACGGACGAGTTTGGCAGGGATTCCAAAACAAGACATGGCTCTACACAGCTCGTCCCTGTAGATGCTGTCATATGCGGCCTTCAAATCGTTGAAAAGATAATGGGTGCCAATTTGGTGTTCTTGGCTTTTTTCCAGGATCTGATAAAGAAACTGATAACGACCTATCAGATTGGTGACGATGGGCTTTAGACGTTCACATATTACAACAGAGAAGATTTTGTAGGAGATGTTAAGTAGACTGATTCCTCTATAGTTGGTGCAGTTTAGAGGGTATCCCTTTTTCAGGATCGGGCAAACAATAATGAGGCTCCATTCATAGGGCGTGCTTTCTTACGACCATATCTTACAGATAAGTTGGTGCATGCTCCTAACCAACTTATCTCCAGCTGCTTTAAAGAGCTCGGCATTCAAGCCATCCGCTCCAGCGGCCTTTTTAAACTTCAGCTTAGATATGTCAATCTTTACTTCGTCTAAGTCGGGAGGACGGGATTGTTGGCTTTCGTCTTCTATGTTGAATGGATCATCCTGCCTGACAGGGGAATTCAGTTCTTCGTCGCCGTTATACAGTCTGCAGCAGTGGTCCTTCCATATCCTCAGCATTGACTGCGGTTCCACTATGATGTTTCCACTTTCGTCTTTGCAGCCTTCGGTTCTAGGTTTATGTACCTGTGAATTTCGTTTTACCTCTTCATAAAACTTGCGAACTTCATTCCTGCTTTTGAAAATCTCAACATCTTCGACCGCACGCTTCTCCTGACATCTCATTTTCTCTTCTGCTCAAAGATATCATGAGCTCTATCATGAACTCTATATAGTTAAACAATTATAAATCCCTTTTTTAATATTGAGGACTTTTAATATATTTTATTATTTAAGTCTGTATGGCTAAGTGGGCTCTAAAAATCAATTTTTATATTTGGATAAATTTATATTGATATTTTTATTCATAAGTTTCAATATTATAAGTTTAAAAAATCATTAAATACAAAAATGTGTTATGTTTAATCTTGAGCTTAAAGTCAACATATTTCACAGTTCCTCCCCTTCCTTTTTGTTCAAGGTGTCATAATTTAAGGGCATTGTTTATTTTCGGTGTATACAATAATTCTAAATCATAGGTTTTTTAGAAATTTAAGGTGCAACTAAAATCTAAACGAAAACATTAAGAAAAATGTTAAGAACCTTTAAACATCAAAACTCGTAGCTCGAACTATAGGTGAAATAGTGGAAATATGGAAAAATGCAAGCGGTCATATTTTGAATTCTATTGATATGAAATTCTATTAAAAAAATCACGTATTAATATTAAGTCCAATATTTCTTAATTACAAAATAAATTAGAAAAAAAATTGTTTGTAGAGTTTTGGCCAAATATTTTGCCCAGACAAAATTTCTATAAAGAAAAAAAATAAGAAGTTTAATGCAAAAAACGGTATTTTCCATATATTCCAAAAAATAGTCTTAAAAAAGGCACTTTTTTTTAATACAGAAATAAAAAACGCAGTTGATATCTGAAATAATGTTAGAAACAAAGAACTGCGTGGGCACAATATGCCAAAAGTTTGATCGATGATAGTTTTGAAACCGCTGTAAAATGTTTGTGGAAAAAAATATTGAAGTTATTTTGTAGAAATTCTAATATTCTACAAAGTCTGGCTGAACAAATTTTCGATAAATGCTACACAATTTAAAAATTTAAAAGTTGTAGCCTGAAAACCGAAACTTTCGACCAAAAACTTTAATAACTTTTGCTTACTTTAGACTCTTGAGAACTTTTTTAACTTCCCATAGAAGTTATTGTAATGGGTCCGATTTGTCAAATTGAAAATTTTGACATTTCTCGACGTTTCAAGGTCCCTAGAGTCGAAATAAAAGATTTTTAGAAAGATGTCTGTGCGTGCGTGTGTACGTACGTTTGTACGTCCGTACGTCCGTACGTCCGTACGTTCGCGACGTTTTTTTTGTCGTCCATAGCTCAAGAACCAGAAAAGATATCGAGTTCAAATAAATTTTGTTATACAGATAATAAGGCAGAAAGATGCAGAAAGGGCTTTCAAGAAAATTGCGTGGGTGGTTTTTTTACCATAGCAGTTTGAAAAAAGGTGAAAATTTTAATTAACCCTAAATATCTTACGAACCAAAAACGCTAGAGACTTGAATTAAAAATCAATATAACGGTTTTTTTTTTTAATCAATAAAACTGAAAAAAAAAATTTGTCACCTCCTAAATTTTACGACTGAAATATGATTTCATCTCCAAAATAATTTTGTGCAACGAAGAAGAATGTTTTTGACATCTGATAAAATTTTGAGAAAAATCGAATTGACAGTTTTTTTTAACTCAAAGTTCGTAAAAATTGAATATCGATTCAAATATCTTTTCAAAAACTTGAAATTTAGGCTTCAAGCTTAGTTTATCTTATAAGAAATATTGTTTTCAATATTTTGAAAAATGTTAAGAAAAATCGAATTGACAGTTTTTTTTTACAAAAAATAAAAACCTAACAAAAAAATTTATAAAAGTTGGTAAAAATTGATTTTCGACTCAAATATCTTTTCAAAAATTTTAAATATTGGCTTTAAAGTAATTTTATTTCATAAAAAATATTGTTTTCAACATTTAGTAAAGTTTTTAAAAAATCGAATTGACAGTTTTTTTTACAAAAAATAAAACTCTAAAAAACAATACTAAAACTTCGTAAAAATTTACTTTCGACTCAAATAGCTTTTCAAAAATTAAAAATATTGGCTTGAAACTTATTTTATTTCACAGAAAATATTGTTTTCGATATTCAGTAATTTTTATATAAAAATCCAACAGTCCGTTTTTTCATAAAAAATAAAATCTACAAAAAATAGTACTCAAATTTGGTAAAAATTGATACGAGTACATATAGACAAACTTTTAAGCAAGACAAATCGACAGACGGGATGGGAAGTTATCATTGTGGGTCGCATCCCAGCCTCTTTTTTCACTTTGTTATTAACTCGTATTGTTAGTACTCGGTGCCTGTACCATTTTTGTTGATATTATTCCTTAATCAATTATTAATATTATTTTTCCTATTCGATGAACTATAAATGTCCACATTGATTAAGCAGTGTACATTTACTAACGCAAAGTTAAGAACTATTAAACCGTTTTTCTTTTGGATTTACCGATATTTTACGAAACTTTTGAGACTATACTTAAATCTTTTGTGAAAATTTGGAACACCCTTTGTGAATAACATTTACTAAGCAACATAAATAATATCTACTTTTTTGTTAAGGATTTTCTTCTCATCCGCATTCTTTGCTATGACATAACACATATGTAAGTATATTATTTTTCATATTTATTATCTCGACGTATCTTTACATTATGTATATAGTACATATGTACATAGCCTATATAAGATATCAAATCAAGACTACAACAAGAATATATTATATCTAGAATGCCCATGAGAAAAATATGCCTGCTTTGGACACAAAATGTCTAGCCTTGAACTTTTCATGAACAATTAACATTCTATTAAATCTGGCATTGGACTTACATGTGATTGTGATTTATGATGTTAATGCTTTTCCTGCTGTTATTATTAAACCACTGACCATCCACAGTAGAGGAGAGACAGCAAAGTGTGTAGTCCTGGGCTGGGTTAGGGTAGAGATGTTGTTAGTTACAATATACACAGCTATACAGAGATTAAAGTAAACAAATATATTTATGTTATTAAATCATTAAAACAGGATTTAAGGATAATAAATTAATAATAATCGATATTTATATGAGATAATACTTTTTAAATATTATTAAATGCATTTATCGCAGTATTAAGGCTCTTAAATTTTAATTAAAGTTGTTTTAATAAAATTTCAATACACAATTACAGCAGACGTGAAGGCCTTTAGTAACAAAATAACCACCTTTTGAAAGTGGAACACACAATACCCGTGTTTTGTTGGAAAATCTATCAATAGTATAGAAGGATATTACACGAATAACAAAAACAATATCCGCAGTATGAATACTACCGATGAAAGTTAAAGTAGAATCTTACTAAGGATGGGTTTTTGACATTTATACGAGTCTTGAATGGATCTTATATGATTGATATTGCATTTGTATCTCGATGGTTGTGTTCGTTGAGTAGTTGTGCATTTGAAATAATGTGTGTTTTCTATTGGGGAAACAAATCAATCTTTACTGTTGATATTATTTTGTTTTGTAAGTGAAAATACACTAACTGGGCTTATTTTGCAAGAGAAAAGATAATTAAGTTTTGCTATGTTTCCACCAAAGGTTTATCTCAGTGCAGTTGCAAGAGTACCGAAAGACCTTGACATTCACACATCCCCTGGCCCAGATAGTATCTCCTCAATTGTTCTGAAGAGTTGTTCTTTAACACTGGTAAAGTCACTGCGTAAGCTTTTCCATCTTTCCCACTCGACAGGTCTCTTTGCGAGTGGATTGAAAGTAACATTTGTCTAGCCTGTCCCTAAAAAAGGCGAATCCTCCTCTACCTCTAACTATCATACAATAGCAATCACGTCCCTTCTTTCCAAGGTCATGGAAACACTGATTAATTATCAGCTCAAGAAATATCTTGAAGAACGAAAGCTTCTTAATGACCGCCAATACGGCTTTCGTAGCAATAGGTCCACTGGTGATCTCATGGTTTATCTCACCGAACAGTGGGACAAATCTTTACATCGTTTTGGTAAGATATTTCAAAAGCATTTGATAGAGATTGGCATCAAGCTCTCTTATGAAACGTTCGTGCTTTTGGTATTGAAGAATCTTTTCTTCGTTGGATTAGAAATTACCATTCGAACCGTTCAAAACAAGTTGTATTGGATGGTTTCAAATCTGAAATTCATTAAATAAATGCTGGTGTCCCCCAGGGCTTCGTTTTGTCTCCGACACTCTTTCTATATTCATAAATGATCTTTTGTCTGAAACTTCTAATCCATAAACTGTTTCGCCGACAACGGTACCCCCAGCTTTTCATACTCGTTTGAAGATTCACATCCTTGTCCTTCGGATGTGGAACTTAAACGGCAGCGTATGATATGCTTATTAAATTCTGATCTTGACAGCATTGGTCAATGGGGAGTCAGAAACGGTGTAGAATTTAATACTTTATGCTGTCTCCTGTCGTTAAAGCGTAACGCACCTTATAAAGGGTCTAATAACCCCTTGAGTGCCTGTAAATTATAAAAAAAAATATTAGCATTTTCAAGATCAGTACTTGGAATTTAGGAATGCTACGGTTTTTTTTGCACTAGGTAGCAACATGTTATTCAAACACTGTACAAAAGTTCATGTTAGTATCAATAGAGCTGCATTTGGCTCGTGATAGTAGTCCAATACCAACTGAACTGATTTTGGAAACAGAAAATGGGAAAATCAGTTCGGAACATAAAGCCAATATTTTGTGTGTCTCATGGCTCAATTTGATAACCCGTGAAGTTTTTAAGAGCATATTGAATATGGCTCAACAAACTGTGGCAAGGATTTCGAAAAAAAATATAGTGTAGACCATGACTTCTATCATGAAAAAAGGCTCAGGGAAGATCGTTTTTTGGTCTTGTACTGTCGTCGACATCGGTTCAGGACTTCAGTGGACCTTAAAAAAGATCTGTGTCGAGCTAAGGGCAGAGTAAATTTGTCAAGCTCAGTGCGAAAAAAGGTCGTGAAAGCTGGACTTAGAGCATTCAAATCGGTACTGAAACCATATATTCCAAAAAAAAGTCAAAGAAAAACGATTGCACCTAAATTGGACTCAAGATATGTGGATCAATGTCAACTTTTCGGACGAATCATAATTCAAGCTCAATGTTGGGATCCTTGCGCGAAAAGAACCGAAATAATGACTAAGTTCAGATTGCATTTTGCGGATGCCCCCAAATACGAAGTTGTGATGGTGTGAGGATGCTTCTCTGGAGATGGAAAAGGAAAATGTCCTTTCTAGAATCCAAAGTCAATGCAAAAGTTTACCTGCGAGTCCTGGAAAATGTATTGAAGCCCACGGTGCTAGAACTTTTTGGAGACACTTGCAGTTTAATTTTTCAACAGGATAATGCTCCTAGTTATACAGACAAATTTATCGAATTATTAAGTTGGAATCCCTACATTCCAGATCTCAATACAATTAAAAATGTCTATAACAAAACTTGAGGTTGAGCAGAAGCGCCCACAGTCAGCTGATGAATTAAAAAAACTACTTACCCGCGCCTGAAACACGATAAATGCATCCTGGAAAAACCTATCTCATTCAATTTCTCACAGCCTTAATAAAAGCAAGACGAATTCCAACAAAGCACTAATTAGATACAAAATGTTTATGAAAACCAATAAAACAAAAAAACTGCCCAACAAAATATTTTTCTTTAATCCTTAAAAATGAGACAGGTACCTAAAAAACTCACTTTTCGGTACAATAACTTTTTGCTCCAGTAACTATTTTAGAAAAACCTCAAAATTCTTGTTGTATCATAAAACGATTTGAACTAAATAATAAAACAAAACTTCATTAAGTCATTTGTTCTTTTTTTAACACATTAAACAAAATTCGAAAAAAAAAGTTTGACCAACATTTTTCGAACCGCACTGTATGTTTTCAATTACCAAAATCTTAATGGCTTACACTGGGGATTAGAAAATGTGAGAAAGCGTGTTTAAAAGGATCATAAATCAAACACATTCTCAAATTTGGTCCACAGACCAATGAAATGGCTTCCTTTTGACAGTTTCATGGGTGTGTTCAAAAAGAATGCATTCCTAACAAACAGAATCTCAAGTGGTGACATGGTCTTAAATTGGAAAATAAATGAAATGGAACTTAATATTTTCCCTATTTCCATACATTTTGAGCGTCACTAAATGACTTCTGCACTGCAACAATAGACATTCATGTCGACTACATAATCTGTGACATAAGCTGCCCATAGATTCGAAGTGATTTTTTGACGTTTTCGAAGTTTGACATTTTATTTCCTGAGGTCTTAATTATTTTGATACAGATTTTAATCACTAGCAAAACGATATTATAAAGGGTGATTTTTTTGAGGTTAGGATTTTCATGCATTAGTATTTGACAGATCACGCGGGATTTCAGACATGGATAGACTTACTAACGAGAAACGCTTGCAAATCATTGAATTTTATTACAAAAATCAGTGTTCGGTACGAAATGTGTTTCGCGCTTTACGTCCGATTTATGGTCTACATAATCGACCAAGTGAGCAAACAATTAATGCGATTGTGACCAAGTTTCGCACTCAGTTTACTTTATTGGACATTAAACCAACCACACGAATGCGTACAGTGCGTACAAAAGAGAATATTGCGTCTGTTTCTAAAAGTGTTGCTGAAGACCGTGAAATGTCGATTCGGCGCCGTTCGCAGCAATTGGGTTTGTGTTATTCGACCACATGGAAGATTTTACGCAAAGATCTTGGTGTAAAACCGTATAAAATACAGCTCGTGCAAGAACTGAAGCCGAACGATCTGCCACAACGTCGAATTTTCTGTGAATGGGCCCTAGAAAAGTTGGCAGAAAATCCGCTTTTTTATCGACAAATTTTGTTCAGCGATGAGGCTCATTTCTGGTTGAATGGCTACGTAAATAAGCAAAATTGCCGCATTTGGAGTAAAGAGCAACCAGAAGCCGTTCAAGAACTGCCCATGCATCCCGAAAAATGCACTGTTTGGTGTGGTTTGTACGCTGGTGGAATCATTGGACCGTATTTTTTCAAAGATGCTGTTGGATCGCTATCGTTTAATGCTAACAAAATTTTTGTTGCCAAAAATGGAAGAACTGAACTTGGTTGACATGTGGTTTCAACAAGATGGCGCTACATGCCACACAGCTCGCGATTCTATGGCCATTTTGAGGGAAAACTTCGGAGAACAATTCATCTCAAGGAATGGACCGGTAAGTTGGCCACCAAGATCATGCGATTTGACGCCTTTAGACTATTTTTTGTGGGGCTACGTCAAGTCTAAAGTCTACACAAATAAGCCAGCAACTATAGCTTTGGAAGACAACATTTCCGAAGAAATTCGGGCTATTCCGGCCGAAATGCTCGAAAAAGTTACCCAAAATTGGACTTTCCGAATGGACCACCTAAGACGCAGCCGCGGTCAACATTTAAATGAAATTATCTTCAAAAAGTAAATGTCATGGACCAATCTAACGTTTCAAATAAAGAATCGATGAGATTTTTCAAATTTTATGCGTTGTTTTTAAAAAAAAAGTTTTAAAGCTCTTAAAAAATAAATGTTTATTTTAAGGTTGTTTAATTTAATTCATAAAATGTGTTCGTAACTTTAGTTTTATGATTCTTCCAACGCATCCTTGAAACAGTAATCTGAGGTGAATTATGAAATTAGAAAAATTTAATTTAAAACAATGAATTTATTGTAACAAAATGATGTAGCTTTGTTTTTTTTTAAACAAAAATTTAGTTTACATGGAAAAAAGCAAAACCAATATTGAATCTGAAAATAGAGAAAGTAAAGGACTGAAAAATGATTTGACGAACTAATTCAACTCACTTTTTTGTTGTTTGCTTTGCTAAGTACCGCTAGCTCAAAGCATCGTTTTGTTTTTCGTTTGCACTTTCTTTTATTAGACACAATCTGTCAAAATTACAAATACAACAATGTAAACAAACTGGTTTTGGGAAGTAAAACGTTCGAAAAATTCCCGTCTTTTAAAGGGATGAGGCTTTCCATGGATAAATGAAAATTTACTTCAAAAATTGATGTTTTTCCGTGGCGCTTGGAAAACTATTGGTGTAAAGATCTAGATCAAGAATAAATTGATTTGTTTTACCAATGGAAAACTCATAACGATATTTGTTAATAGTTTGAGCATAAGTATAAGCGTTTGTTCTCACCAAAATTTCAAAGTTGTCAAATAGGAATTAGAAATTCCTATTTATTATTTTCAACAAATCTTTTTTGAAAATATTATTAACTTAACGACTTTTTCACAAATAAAAAAAATTCCACGTTTTTCATAAGAAAAGTTTCAAATGACAACACTTTTATTCTGACTCACTTGTTTTGAGGGAAGTTAGTTGGATTTTTGACGTTTTGTCATAATCAAAATCTGCATGAGGAAGTACCATGAAAAATAAAGAGCAATTTAAAGCTTTCATATCTAAAAGACAATTTTCAATTGCTTCAAAAATTTCATTCAGACTTCTATCAAATGAAATTGTAGTATTTTTGATTTGTGAAGTCGAAAAAATGAATCCCGCGTCCAATAATTTCACTTTTCCCTCTATGCTATAAATCTCTTGCGTATAGTCCATGGCCCGTGAAAATCTTTTCGCTGATGCTGTCTCTGGTGAAAAAAAAACCAAAGCTCATTCTACTTTTGAATCGATATCCGATATTTTGTTTTCTTTTCCAGACTGCATGACTATAAAACATGAAACGTATGGAACAACCATTGATAGGTATTTTATTTCAATCTACTAACCAACAAAATGGATTCTATGGTAAAATGTCATTCAAATTTTTTGAATAAATGCTCTCATTCCAAGAATTGACTCTGAGTCTCTGAAGCTAAAAGTATTAAGGTTACTTTTGAAACAAGAAAACAAAATTGGTCTTTTATGATTTATCGGAGCATAAATCGGTTCTTTCGCGTGCCTGGATTTGAACACTCATAGCTGATTGGGGGTGTTTCTATGCAGACAAACAGCAGTTAGAAACTAACTTTGAATCTAAAAAGTTTCTACCTACAGGTTGGGAAAATACATTTTTCAAAATTTCAATGAAATGATTTCAATTTTAAATCAATACTCATATACGAAAATAAAAACATGGTAGAGTTAAGGAGTATTTTCATGCGTTCTCTTAGTTTATGATGAAAGACAATTGTTTTCAGATTTGGTTTACAAATTATTGAATATTTTTCAAATAAACAAATAAAATTCAATTTTTGGTTTTGAATGTTTTATCATGAGGAAAACCACCTCAATAAAAATGTGAGATTGTGCTTTGTAATAGATTAGTCTGTTGCAATCAAAATATTGTAAGAAACTTTTAAGTGGCATTTCTAATTCGAAACCTTTTTTTTTTATGTATTCTGTCCAAAAGACTTACGCACACAAATATGTGGGTTGTACTTGAGCTTTGAACGAATGAAGACTTTAAAGATTACAGTCAGATCAGAAGTGCAGAAATATTTCTGGCATCGTCGTCATAGAAATCTTAAACACTTATCAGAATTTTTGAAAACGTCGAATACCCAATAATTCCATTAGAGTTTTGAAAGCTGATTATACTTGGTTCCTGTCGATCAAATTGTGCTTTCCCAATAAGTTGATGGCCTGAGATCATATTCGATTGAGCCACTGTTACTCAACAACGTGTATAATTTTGCGGAAGGATTTAGGTGTGATCCCTTTCAAAATAGTGCAAGAATTGAACCGAACGAACTACTGCAACGTTAAATTTTTGATCAATGAGCTCTTGGAAAGTTGGTCGAAGAACCGAAAAATTGCGTTCAGCGACGAAGTTCATTTTTGTCTCAATGGGGACTCAAATAAGCAGAATTGTCGATTTCAAAGTGAATGTCAGCTAGAAGCATTGAAAGAGCTACGAAATACATCCAGAAAAATAGACGAGTCAAATTAAGGATGAACCTAGAACTAATTGCAATACAATTTGTGTGAATTAGGTCTTATTGTAAATTTTCCGTAGAACACGATGCCGAAAAGTCTACCTCAGTACACGATAACAGAACAATGAAGGCTTCTTTCTTTTCATTATTACTCAAAAATATTTCCTTCTGGATGGCAATACGGGTAGAAGCTGAGAAATTTACTTTAGGTCCTACAATACCTCGGTGTCTTTTTAGGTGGGGCTCTGATTTTGTGGAGAATGTATCACCATATCCATCAAATACTATTATTGCCTTGCCATACTTTGCTAGCACATATCTCTCATAAGCACAAAGAAATTTATGAAAGGTCTGATTCTGACTCCAAGGAAGGCGATGTAGTAGCCAACCACCATCAATGATATAATTTATATCTCTGGGAATGCTAGAAACTTCTGATACTTGCTCGTTGATATAATTAGCAAGCTGTGACTTCCCGGATTCCCTTATAAGACCGTGCTTATCAAAAAAACTAGCTGGGTATGAGCAAAGCACATAACAAAACACCTTCTGTAAGTTCACGCCATTAGTTTGTGCACAAAGCAACAGGCGCTGAAACAAAAGTTCAGGTTCAATCACAAATGTTTCGTCTTTTAATTGTACAGATTGACCTGATTTTATTGGCTTCACTTGTTTGCTTTTTCTAAAAGTGAACTCGGAGGCTCTTTTGTCTGTCATCTCATCAAGTATTAGTTTTCCAATTTATTTTTCAACTTCAGGATTAAAATCATTGCTATAATTAACTCCCGTGACAATATTACGTAGATTTATGTCTTTTTCAAAAACGTTGAGTTGTTCTACATAAGCCAGAACTTTTTGGGTATCGTCTTTATCGCGTGCAATTCTTGAGCTTTATGAATTCAGTTTAAAAAAATATATACAAATACAAAAAAAATATAAAACCAATCAAAATAAAAAAAAATTAAAAAAAAAATATTTAAAAAAAAAATTGTTTTCAGTGTATTTTTGAAAAAATTTCATTGGAATCAATTTTTGATGTAATTTTTGAATTCCCCGTACTTAAAAACATATAGAATGATACCCCATATGGGCATGTAAGGAGGTGTACACTATAAAGTAGAATAATGGGACGCCATTTTGAAAAAAAACGCCATATTTGGAAATCCGCGCCGTGTACTGAGGTAGACTTTTCGGCATCGTGTTCTACGGAAAATTTACAATAAGACCTCATTCACACAAATTGTATTGCAATTAGTTCTAGGTTAGGCTGTTTTTTGCGTTAGATTGACTCGTCTAAAAGTCAAGTCACAGTTTGGTGCGGTTTATGGCCTGGTGGCATCATTGAACCGTACTTCTTCAATGATGATGCGAATCGTAACGTAACTGTGAATGGTGTGCGCTACCGTGAGATGATATCCAACTTTTTTTTGCCCAAAATGCAAGAGCTTGACTTGCATGACATGTGGTTTCAAAAAGATGGTGCCACATGCCACACAGCACTGGCAACAATGGTCTTATTGAGAGGCGAGTTCGGTGAAGATTTTATTTCACGTTCGTGACCGGTGGATCGGCCATCTAGATCGCGATTTAAAGCCTTTGGAATATTTTTTGTAGGGCTATGTTAAATCTCATGACATGCTCGCTTCTATTGACTCATTGGAAGACAAAATTGAAGCATGCATTTATTCGTGATATACCGGCCGAAAAGTTGGAAAGAGTATGACAAAATTGAACTAAGTGATATAACCTTTTGAGCTGCACTCAAGGTCAACATTTGCATGGAAAAATCTTCAAACATTAAATTATATGGACCGTACTATTGATTCATATAACGATTCCATGCATTTTTCTGAATTATATGTGTCTTTTTTTTTGAAAAACTTTCCTATAGCTTTTAAAAAATCACCCTTTATTAGAGATCTTGGTATTATGTGTGATAAAAACATTAATTTCCATTCCTATTTTGACCAAATTATTAATAAAGCTAATAGATCTCCATTCACTTATAATGGAAAATGTTCAAAGACGTTTCATTCGATTTGCTTTACGTGGCCTCCCCAAGGGTGGTGCATTAACTTGCCTCCTCATGCCGATCGATTAAAACCGATGGGTTCGCAACCCTTATAATATATTAGACGCAAAAACCCTGATACAGGCAATATAGATTCCCCGGCACTCATCAGTGATATTCATCTTAGCACCAACCCTCGAAATCTTCGATCTGTCTCCCTTTTCTATATCCCTTATCACCGCACTAATTACAGGCACTTAGTCACTGCAACGCTGCTATGCTAGTCTTCGACTTAAATATTTCCAAATCCCATCTGAAAGATACCCTTTACTTTTTCCCTTTACTTTTTCTCTTAAGTCTAATAAAATTATAATTGTTAGTTCTTGTACATTAAAGTGCTTTAGTGTGGGTCTTAGGGCCACATGAATTAATGTTGAAAACTACTGATAACAAGAGCTAAAAAAAATTGTTAAGTTAAATTAAGTTATAGCTTGTATTAAGCTGAATAAATAAATAAGAAACTGATAAAAATGAACAAGTTTAAACCATAAGCTTTAAGGTTCAAGTCTCAAAACTCACAGTTTCAATCGAATTTCATATTTTATCAATTAACTTAATTAAGGAAAATGACAGCTCAGAGATCAAAAATCACAGTGGAATTGTGTACGGGGTTATTCATTAAATATTGTAACATTACGTTGAATAAAGGCTCTTCCAAGAGCTATCACTTTATTTCTAAGAAAAAATTTATATACATAAATAAATAGTCGGAATTTGAACACTAATAAGCTAAAACAGTAAAATCTGCAATGATTGAATAATTATTTCATTTCCGAAGAATTTCCTCATTGCTGATGATTGATATATCAATAATTCTCAGTATTTTCTTTGAGGAATGCTTAATTTTGATTGCAACTAAGAATTGGCCTCATATTATTGGAAACAACAGGTATGATGGAATGTGTGAACTAAAGACTTAGAACAGTAAATGACGCTCCCATAAGATACATTTTTTTGTTAATGTCAAATATAAATTCGTTATCTTCTTTTGTTACAACTTAGAGCTTAACAAGTGTCAAAGGCTCTACTATTGCAAGTATTTTTTATTTTGTAATTTTAGTCTAAGGAATTACCAAGGTACTTCTTCTTTTAAAAGGATATTGTTGAAATTGCCACCAGCCTGGGATGAAATAATAGAGCAGAGTAACGACAGAGGTGGAATAATTTCCACAGAGTCTTCTTTCTGCTGAAAACTAAAAGTCCACAATCACTCATGTACCGAAATTATTGCGTCTGCAACAACAAGGGTCTAATCAAAATACCCATATCAATAAATTGCATACAAACTAAAGATTTAACACCTTTTTCTCAAAAGTTATCGACTTAATGTGTTCTCCTTTCACATTTGAGGCATATTTTAGAAATAAAACCATTCTACATGTATTTCAAAGCCGGGCATGCACATCCTTGCAAATATCGAAACCTATGTTATTGATTTTGTGTTGTGGAACTGAAAATGATTTACAATCTTTAAGTTTTTGGGTATGTAGATACTTCTTCCCAAGAGTCTAGTTATCTTAAAACCAGGACATGAACTATTTCAGCATCAACATAAAGGGTGGGCCAGTTTTATGTTGCCTTTTAAAAATGCAATTAAGTGAAAAAATAAATGTTCTCCACGTTTTACGGCTATATTAAAAATATCAAACATTATTATTAATTTTGTTTCATTTCATCCAAAACATCATTTCAAAAAAATTGCCCTATTTTTTTTATAATAAGCACACACTCAACGGAATTTGACTACCCTTATTATGCAGAGGCACAGTGTGAGCACTAGGAAGAGGAGAGAGGGTTTAAAAGGAGATGTCGGTGCACATAAGTTTTGAATTCCTGAATATTGCAATGACTAGGAAAGACAGAGTGTAGTAAGGCGTTCCACATTCGCGTAGTACTGTTAAAGAACGAATCTCTGAACTTGACAGTATGTCCCAAGTTGGACTCGAGGGTATACTGATGAGTACTTCTAAAAGCGCGAGTATTACGGTTGAACTGTTTAAGGGGAGGAATGAAAGTAAAAAAGAGTCTGACAAGAAACCTTACGGCGATGTTCAAGGGAAGTAAATGAACTTATGATGATATTATCATCTATCAATTTAAATGCTCTACGTTCAATACTATCCAAGAGGCTTAAATAAGTTGTAGGAGCACCAGCCCAGGGATGGGAGTTATACTCAAGCTTCGGACGCATATAAAACTTGTAGATAACAGCCAGATCAGAAGGTGTGAAACATTTCTTGCAACGCCTAAGGAATCCTAAACACCTTGCGGAATTTTTAGTGACATCGCGTATGTGCTCCTTCCACAAGAGGTGGTTGGTGATACATATACCGAAAATATCGAGATGTTCAGTCTCCATAATGCAAGTGCCATCCATGGATAATGGGAAGGGGTGTATATCTCGCTTTAATGATACAAGACAGCATTGCGTTTTCGAAGCATTAAATTCCACGCGGTTTCTTAATCCCCATTGTTCAATGCTGGTTAGGTCGAAATTTAATGAGATTATCATATTTTGTCGCTGCAGTTCCACATCCGAAGAAGAGGGATGTGAGTCTGAAAACGAATTTGAAAAGCTAAGAGTACTATCGTCAGCGAACCAAGTATTGTATTAGAAGTTGCACACAGGAGATCATTAATATAAATGAAAAAGAGTGTTGGAGATAAAACAGAGCCCTGGGGCACACCAGTATTTATTTTGTGGTTTTCAGGCTTAAAACCATCCAATACAACATTTATTGAACGATTCAAAAGGTAATTACTAATCCAATGAAGCAGGAATTCATGAAAACCGAAAGCACGCATTTTCGATAAGAGAGCCTGATGCCAAATCTATCGAAGAGATGTTCCATGAGATAACCAGTTGACCAATTGCTTAGTACTGACGGTCATAAAGAAGCTTTCGATCTTCAAAATATATCTTTAGTCCATAAATAATCAGCGTTTCCATGACCTTGGAAAGAAGGGACGTAAGAGCAATCGGTCGGTAACTAGACGGTGAGGAAGATTAGCCTTTTTTGGGAATAGGTTGGACAAATGCCGTTTTCCATCCGCTCGGAACGAGACCTGAGGAGTAGGACAGATGAAAAAGCTTACGCAGTGGTTTTGCCAGCGATGAAGAACACCTGTTCAGAACAATGTCGGGGATACCATCCGGACCACCGAATTTTTGTGTGTTTAGATCTCTAAGGAGTCTTGCCACAATACGAGTGCGAAAAAGATTGGTCCCATAGAATGACTAATTCGCTCAAGTACAGGTGGAGTCATAACACTCACTGGCATCGTAGAATTGGCAGCGAAATGACTAGCAAAGAAATTAGCTTTCTCTAAAGAGCTAACAAAAGGAGTATTATTAACAACGAGCGTGGGAACCGAGGAAGAATTCCCCATGTTTTTTACAAATGACCAACAATTTTTACTGCCTTTGGGACATTGCAGTATTTTTTGCCGTAATTGTTGGTCAAGCCAAAATTTGTTTCTGTCGAATATGAGCCTTGCAGCCCTTCCTAGCTTGTTTGTACTTTTTCCGGTTTTCCTCAGTAGGGTTGGCTTTATATCAACATTTACTTCTTTGGCCCTAATAACCTCTTTACAGTTCGCATCAAACCATGCTTTTTGCTTCGGTCTGATGCTTTAAACTCTGTTCAGGATAAAAGTTCCCACTCCCAGGAGAATTAAACTGTGGCTAGAGGAGATAGAACATTAACAGTGTAACAGGGCCAGAGGTAAGAAACAAGTCAAGAGTGTTTTCTGCTCGACCCTCCACGTCCGATATTCGGTTGGGCTCGTTTTCATTTACGGAGAATTTAAACCACACATAATTGAAAAAGGAATTGATTCAAAGACCATATTGTGGTAAGAGTTGATAAGCAACAGCATTCCTAATGTATATGATGAGGCCATGGTGGAAAAAGACTAAAAGCACCAAACTATACCCATGAATACAAAATTCAGCAGGATTAGAATCCTCACCTACTTGGGTTTCACTTAATGCCAACACAGCTGGCCTGTATGAGGTATGCCAACAAAAAATTCGCCCTTAGCCCACGAATATTACAGTAAACTATTCTGAATTGTCCAGTCATTGCAAAATTAAAAAAATATCAAAAACCAATATAGATAGAATTGAGAATAAAATTCACTGAATGGAAACACAGAATAATTTTCCGTACCGATCCGACCCTGTGGGTTATAGAACGCTATTCTCATAGAAAATACGTTTTCAATATTTCAGCCATTTTAAGTGTAAACAACTCGTTGGTCAAGATTTTGAGCTGTCAGTGTCAAAATAACAAATGGATTTTAAAAAAATGTCCCACCCTGTATACATGGCAAAAACATCACTAGCTTAATTCTATTCTTGAGCATAAAGTTAAGGATTGGAGATGTGTGAACATACATTTTATCCGTATATGAGTTTCTTGAATGTTGCTTCCCATTATTTACCATCTTTACCAATCAAATTCTTTTTTGAAGTTGCAAGATAATGAATTGAAATTTGCTTAATCGAATATTTAAAAAATCTCATGAGCAAGAATATTTAGATGGATTATTTATTTCTATAAAATTTTCAGAAAACCTTTAGCTACGTCTCTGAAAAAAGGACTTTCTATTTAAAATGGATTTAAATTAAAGCATTTTAAAACAAGGCTCTGGAAATGCAACTATTTGCTTCTTTTCACAGACCCTACATGTAAAATATACCTCATGTTATCTAAATTGACAACCCATGCATATTTACGTAAGATTTATGTATTGTTGATGTTTATATTTTACGTAATTGGTTATTTAACATTGCAGATATTGATATTGAAAAAACAGGAAAAGGTTACTCAAAATTTTGATTACAAAGCAAAGATTGAATTCAATATTGTAATAAATTTGCTTTCATATTCATCCAAACAAATATTGAGTAAACAATATATTTTGATTTTTGGGCCAATATCATCGGTTGCAATATCGAAACATAGATACCTTCACATAAGTTAACAAAATATTACAGACCTGCTTAATTCTATTTTTGAAAACATATGGGGTAAAACGATAATTGGGTTCAATGCATAAGACTAAAGTGTTTACCCATAAGAACTAAAATGTTAAAGTAAATATTACACTTTTAAGTTATGAGGTTAAATTTTTAATATTTACTTAATTTCAAATGCATCGAATTATGCAAGATTGTACTTATTCGAAATTTATAAATTGTATTAAAAAATGTTTAATAATCTTTTATGTGTAGTACTTAATGAGCTTTAATGTGTACCAATATTTTGTTTTAATGTGTAAAGCTTTTTAAAAATTTGTAAAACTCATGAGTCATGACTAGATTAAAAAAAGGGATATGTAACTCAAAAGTAAGCTGTGGTGAAATCCCTTAATAAAACTATATTAATTCTATTTTCACTTCCTAAAACTATTCCCAAAACTTTTTACTGAGGGAACTATTTTTGAAGTCTTTAAGACGTACAATTCTAATCCCAAACCTAAGTTTACACGAATGTCAACTTTCTAAAGGGTGATTTTTTAAAAGCTATATATAAAAGTCCATCAGCTTGGTCCAATTTTGGCATCCTCGTTCCAACATTTCAGCCGGTATCTCACGAACAAATGCTTAAATGTGGTCTTACAATACGTGCTGTGTGGCATGTGGCACCGTCTTGTTGAAACCACATGTGATGCAAGTAAAGCTCCTACATTTTGCAAAAAAATGAGCTGTTGTTTCCAACAATATGAGGCCAATTCTTAGTTGCAATCAAAATTAAGAATTCCTTAAAGAAAATACTAAGAATTGTTGATATATTAATCATCAGCAATGAGGAGATTCTACGGAATTAAAATTATAATTAATTACAGTTTTAGCTTATTATTGTTCAAATTCCGACTATTTATTTAACTAATTTTTTCTTCGAAATAAAGTAATAGCTCTTGGAAGAGCCTTTTTTGCACATAATATTTAATGAATAAACCTTTACACAATTTCTCTGTGTTTTTTCATCTCTGATCTGTCGATTTTCTTTAATTAAGTTAGTTGATAAAATATGAAATTCGATTGAAACTGTGAGTTTTGAGACTTGAACCTAAAAACATATAGTTTAAACTTGTTCATTTTGATCAGTTTTTTATTTATTTATTCAGCTTAACAAGCTTAACTTCAATTAACTTAAAACTAACTTACGAATTTTTTTTTAGCTTCTAAAGGGTGTCCCAAAATTAACGCAAGAGTTGAATTAAATAGAAAACGCCGTTTTTAGTCTTTTGATAGTTATATTTTTACTGGCTCGTAAAGTATATAGGATAGGGTTATGTATGGAATAACACATCTGACAAATGGCTTCCACGGCTTTGCATGCACATGCGCACTCTTTTGTTGAAATTTTCCATGACCATTCTGCATAAATGTGGCTGAATTTCGTTGATGCAGCGTTGAATCTCCTCCTTTAATGCACGGGTGGTTGTGGGCTTGTTGACATAGACTTGTGATTTCAAATAACCCCATAAAAAGAAGTCTAATGGTGTTAAATCACACGATCTAGGAGGCCAATTTTGATCACCGAAACTAGAGAGTACACGACCTGGAAATGTCTCATGCAGTAATTAAATTGTTTCACGGGCTAATGACATGTGGCACCGTCTTGTTGAAACCACATATTGGACACATCAATATCATCCAATTTTGGCAGAAAGAATTGTGTAATCATGTCGCGATATCGAGCACCTGTAACAGTCACTGCTTGACCAGCATCATTTTCAAAAAAAATATGGCCTAATTATGCCTGCAGCCCAAAATCCACACCATACAGTTACGCGTTGTGGATGCATTTGTTTTTCGAGAATCACATGTGAGAATCCGAACCTCAAATGCGGCAATTTTGGCGATTGACAAAGCCATCAAGATGAAAATGTGCTTCATCGCTTAGGATGATTTTGCTCGAAAAATCAGGGTCCATTTGTTGATGTTCAATAATCCATTCAACGAACTCTCTTCCCTGTCCATGGTTAATAGGCTTCAATTGTTGTGTTAATTGAATTTTGTAAGCATGAAGACACAGATCTTTGGTGAGTATACGCTGTAGAGAGGTTCTTGAAATTTGCAATTCTTGTCCACGACGTCGAATTGAGGTTCCTGGATTGTCAGCAACACTCTCACGCACTGCTTCGACATTCACATTTGAACGGCTTGTTTTTGGACGACCAGTATGTTTGACGTCTGCAACGGATCCAGTCTTCATGAATTTTTCAATTAATCTCTTCGCAGTTGACGAAGTTAAAACACTATTCCGACGATATTTTGTATGAAATTTTCGAACTGCAGCCGCCAAGCTTTCACTATTTTTGAAATATTCTTTAATAATGAAGACACGTTGTTCTATCGTGTTACGCTCCATTTTTAATAACCCTATACTGTTAGCTGTCAAATTGCTTTTTTTTTCATGGTTGCCAACACTTCACTGCACAAATGGCGCAAATTCAAATCTTGCGTCAATTTTGGGACACCCTTTACAAGAACTAACAATTTTAATTTTATTAGACTTAAGAGAAAAAGTAAAGTTTATCTTTCAGTTCGGATTTGGAAACATTAAAGTCGAAGACTAGCAGCGTTGCAGTGCCCATAATTAGTGCGGTGATAAGGGATATAGAAAAGGGAGACAGATCGGAGATTTCGAGGGTTGGTCCTAAGATGAATATCACTCAGGAGTGCCGGGGAATCTAAATTGCCTGTATCAGCGTTTTTGCTTCTAATATATAAGGGTTGCAAACCTATCAGTTTTAATCGATCGGCATAAGGAGGCAAGTTAATGCATCATCCCAGGGGAGGCAAATCGAATGAAACGTCCTGGAACATTTTCAATTCTGAGTGAATGGTTTTCATAAAAGGGAGA